>NC_135450.1:1524914-1577414 GCF_051991255.1 Vanacampus margaritifer
GGTTTTTTTTGTTAGTAATGCTCCTCGATACAATTCTCTTGTATGGCGATGCGCAATTAAGGTTGTCTCTGATTGGTCAAAATCAGACTCAAGTAGGGCCTGGCAATAAATCAAATTAATTGAATAAATTAAATTCAAATTGAATCGTTGAAAATTTGCTAAATCGTGAAATGTATTTTGTCTTCTGGATTATTAAAAACTGTTATAATGTTCTGTTACATCCAGATGTTATTGTGAGTTGAAATTTTGCACAAGTGGTGGCAGAATGCTGGATGGTTGGTTTAAAAGACTTTTTATTTAATTTTTTGGCCATATCGCTTAGCCTCAGACTAAAGTATACAAACAATCCAATATCCATTTGTTGCACGTCTTTGCAATGCACATATTGCATGAGCCATTCGTGCGCCAAGATATTTTCCACATATTGTGCAGCCCTAGTATCTCCACCCTCCACTAATGTCTTGCTTCTGAAAACTGATTTCAACAACATTCAAAAAGAAATCTAGTCACCTGGTCAACTTTGGCGCAGTCTGTGATAGCGGTGTCTTCATCAGGTTGTGCTTCAGTGGAAACCTGGGGTAGATGAATAGAAAAATACCAATACAATTAAATTCTTACTAAGACTAGACTGCTATACTGTAATTTCATGTAATCATGAATGTGCGACCAGTAATTCTAGTATGTCACATGTATGAAACAATATCCAAATGTCATGATAAGCAATCACGATATGATAATCAACATGATATTGTGAGGTTAGCGATACTCACGATAACTGTAAAAGTAAAATAAAAAAATAAGTCACAATATTGTAAAAAAATGAAATAAAAACAAAAAAAATTATATTGAGAAAAGAATGTACTTTTGCTTTTGAGTTATAATTAATCTTTTATGTTTTGTCAAACCTTGCACGATAACCCCCCCACCCCCAAAAAAACCAAAATTAAGTGTGACAACACACCATATAAACATACCATAGTGTTTTTCCATTGTAGTGAAATTCAAACATGAAAACCTTCTGGGCATCATGATACACTCTCAGCCTGTTTTCACGTTCCTGTTTGCTTATAACTTCTCCTCGATATTCAGTAGGAAAGACTCCCTTCTGAAAGGAGCAGGAACTGAACACTCCTCGACCTTACAAAGAAAAAGGGATACAACAGAAATATTTCATTATAACAGTAATGAAAACTAGGCCCATACTAAAGAATATTTTACCAATACTCACCTTTGAATGAATTAATATATTTTATGGTGAAGCCATCCTTGTCTTTACCTAAGGATGAAAAATATGCTACCTCTTCTTTGGGTTTAACTTTTGCCCTCTGTGGCCTCATGACTGACATATCTCACTGAAGATAATGATCTAAAGCTATAGAAAAAAATGAGTTTCAATCAGTTTGATAGGTAACTTGGTGCAGATGTTTTGAAGTTGACTTTCTGTGGACCATAATATCCTGTGCAGTGTGCAGTAAATGTGCCAACGAAAATAAAATAGTGGATAGCACAGCTCTGCTAAATATTTGCATAAATTAAATGTAATGAACACTAACAGACTTTACTGAAATATTTCTATTTAAAGAACAAATTTAAGTAAACACAAATGCAGCAATTTACCAATACTTCATTTATACTGTACTGGTAATACTAAACCATTGTATATTTTCACATCACAAACCAGCCTATCAAACCAGCCTGTTATTGCTTTCCTCTTAAAAATTTCAATTAGCATTTATCTTACTCAACAGACGGTTAGCTCTGCTATGCTAACTGAGCTAACCGTCGCTAACAAAAGCGTAGCAATTCTAAATAATTAGCTGCAACCATCATAATCAACAGATGGTTAGGTATGCTAACGTTAGCTTAGCTGCACTTACACTGGACTTGCATTATAAATCATTTTCAGCAATGTACACAAGCGACCAACATTAAAATAAACAAGTTTCTGGAGGAAAAATTCGAGCTTCAAACCTACCTCATTAGCACAGCTACACTGCCATCACGTCTCGTGAAGTAATTAGAGCCGGGGGCGGTTCTCTATCTGGGCTGCTAGATGACGTCACTTCCGTACTCCGGGCAATATAATAAATCACATTTAAATCAACAAATTGGTTCAGTGTTGGATTATGAACTTTGTTGATAAGAGTGTCTATTGTTCTATGATTTACAGTGTCAATTAAAAAAAAAAATAGATCACATTTAAAATTAACCCGAAAGGCTCATATACTAAATTAATTACCACAGACGAAAACAAAGGATATTATTGCTAGAATTATAGATAATTTTGTAATCGTTTAATGTGATTTCAGTTTGCTTTTTTAAAAAGTTATTATTTTTTTTTTCATTAACGAAAATGTTTTTTTGCTTTAGTAAATAAAATAACCTTGCTGCTGTCACACAGTTGCTGTCCGAGGATGTTTTGGTACTATACTTTAGTAATGGACGCATGTGTTTTTTGGCAAAATTGTGAGCGAGCCCAGTAACTTGGCTTAGAAGCAACCCTGCAAATGAATGGTCACATGATGCTTTACTGTTGGCATGAAGCAGGACTGATGGTAGCGCTCATCTTTTCTTCTCCAGACAAGCATTTTTCCGGATGCCCCAAACAGTTGGAAAGGGGGTTAATCAGAGAAAATAACTGTAACTCTTTTTTCCTTATTTTGGTCTGTGTTTATGGAATCCCTTTTTCACTGGTCACACCAGGCCATCCTCCAAAAGTCTTACTCCCTCACCATGAGTGTAGATGGACTCATACCTGCTTACTGCCATTCCTGAGCAAGCTCTACACTGGTGGTGATGTCCTTATCCCTGCAGCTGAATCAACTTTGGGAGATAGTCCTGGCTTTTGCTGGATTTTCTTGGGTGCCCTGAAGCCTTCTTCACTTAAAGTTTGTAAGGTCACTAAAGGAAATTACTTTAATTTTCATGGCAAATAGGGACTTTGCAATTCATCTAATCACTATAACATTCTGGAGTACATGTACATGCAAATTGCCATCATAAAAAAACAATAATAAGTCAGCACTGCAGATTCTTAGAAAATCAATGTCATTCTCAAAACATTTGGCCGCTGGTGTACAGAAAGATGTTATACTGTAAAGGCAGGGTGGGATGTTAAATGATGAATTAATGTACGGCACTGACAGTTTCTCTGTCTCTGCTGTTAACCATTGTACATTTTTAAATAAACAACCACTGAAATAATTAAATACTGAAATATATAATTAAATATCGTAGGGTATTTCATTATTTAATTATTTACTTAGGAAATGGTGGCTGCAAAAAAAAAAAAAAAAGGCTCTGTGTCTACAGACAAACATTCACAATACACAGCATTTTGAGAAAAAACTGAATTATGGAGACGTGCGTAATTGTGAGGACAGGTGATGGTCAGCCAATCAAATGCTGTGAAATATACACTGGTGTGAATTATTCATGAAGTGGTGCATTACAAGGACCTTCCTACAGGGGGCGCCATCAAATACACAAAAATACACAAATTCACGTAATTATGCTTTACAAGGACATTGGCTAAAACTTTGGATTTAAGCCTTCTACAGCCCTAGAAGCACTTCTGCATTGAAATAATTATGAGGACATGGGCTGTGTCCTCATAATTCAAAATGTCCTCGCAGCACGGCATGTATTCAGGTGAAATGTCCTCATAATACACAAAGGCAAACACACACACACACACACACACACACACACACACACACACACACACTTAGTCTTTTCTGTGGTGCACCACTTTCTAATTTAAAACCATGATTTGTGTTTTAGGCGATTATTTTTAATCGCAGTCAGTTCTGTTCTGACCTGATAAATCTTAGTTATATTGAACACAGATATTTTGGTAAACAATGAGTGGGGAGGTGTAAATTATTACGTATTTACGGCAACGTTTAATTTCCTCTACCCGGGCACCCGAAAACTACACTTTTATTTAACAAGTTAAAAACTAGTCAATAAAAGTATTTTGGATCTCATCTAATAAAACCGTGATCCCTTTGATGCCCGGATCATATATACCATGGGTTTTTCTTCACGGGCCAACGCCCAAGCGCTTTTCTTTTACTCCCCACTTTTCTATTTTTCTGTTACTTCTTCAGTATATTTAGTGTTCCTTTTTCAAACTTTTGTAAATCGTGATAATTAAACAGCATAATACCTGTTAGTCCTCGGTGCCGGTCTGGTTCGCAGGACCCGGTGTCCGGGCGAACGGCCGTGGCCGGAGCGACGAGACCCGTCACGCAAGGGGAGACGCTGTCGACAGATTCTCGGTGTCCTCGGTTCGGCGGCGGTCGTCCGTCCAGATGCAGGTCCCAGGTTTCGGCACCAGTTAAATGTTGGGTCTGATATTACAGATCCCCTTAGTTACCGACCGTGCACCAAGGAAAAAGGAGGCAGAAGCTGTTGCTTGTTTGTTTTATGCAACCGCGGCTGGGAGAGGAAAGGAGACGCGAGACCTTAACTCACGCTCGGCTCCGTCCGACTCTCTCTCTTCCCCCGGCCACCTCGTCGCTTTTATTACAGTTAAGTTTCAGTTTCGTTTCATACAAAACATTAGAGAAAGTTGAGCGGCGCCTCTAAACGACAGTTGATAATATAAAAACATAAAAATATATACAGGATATTCTTTAAAATACACATAATGTTAAGACTACTGTTTTAAGCAACTTCACATTCCCTCCTGTTGTGGATTTAAAAGGACATCAGTAAATACTAAAACAATTAAGTTTTCTTGTTTCACTGCTGCACTCAGCTCATCTTTTAGAGAATTGAAGTCAGCAGCAACTGCGCTTCTCATCTCTGTCTTAATCACTTGAGCGATGTCAGCTTTAAGCTCCAGCAGGATTTCTGTTTTCAGTGATGCTTCGTCAGCCTTTTCCGGGCCGCAATCCATCTGAGTTGTTGCTGCTAGCATCAAAGCTATGATAGGTTTTAGCTTAGCAGGTTCATCGATTCTGCTTTTACGTTGCTTCGTCACCTCTTGTATATTTTGCTCGAACAAGTCTATTTGAAATAGGCTTAATGGAATTTGTTCACTAAAACACGCACTTAAGGCTGAAAATGAAAGGTTTGACGGGATCCCAAAAACTTTATTTTTGCATTATTTGAATGTATTGCTGGAATGTTACAAAAATGTAAAAAAAGTTTCCACTTCTGCGCCATAAAGAGTAGAAGAAGAAGTGCTCACCCTGAGACACTTGGGATAAACAACACGACTGCAAGTGCAAGATTTTACATTGATGAATATGGAATCTGCCAGGAGTAAGAAAAAGACGCGTTCAAGCACAGCTGGAACTCCGGCACGGACCCCGCAAAAAAAGAATCCAGCGCGACAAAACAAGCCAAAATATAGTCTGATAGGCGCAAACATCGGAGCAGTGACAGTGAAAATTAATTGGCTTTCTTTCTACTGAGAAGGTAAGAAATGATAACAACTATTTGTCAAAGTAAGATGTAAACAATAATGATGACAAATGAAGGTGGAAATTGTAATGATTACATGGATTTTGTAATCATCTGTGTTGTTCAAATAAATTATAAATGAGATCGATGAAGAAGTTTCTTGCAAGTTTTTTATTCCAAAAGCTTTTGGAGACACACACAGGAACCTCCTCACTGCAAAAGGTGATATCGCTGCCCAGGGTGTGTGTGTGTGTGACAATCTTGTGGCATCTTTATACACAGTTCTTTAGAATCAGCCCCACCTATGCTCTCCTTTGAACCTCTACAAAAAACAGTACTTCCTGACCAGAGTCTTTGATGTAGAGAGATTCTGGTCCCTATACATTTTATGGCAGGATGAGTTGAGAAGCAGAGCGCTCTCAACCGCTCAACGTCCCCCCGTTAAATAAACAGGAACCTTCTGGTCCCCTTCTGCTGTTCCGGGAACAGAGAGGGGACTTCAAATAAAGATGAGATCAAAAGCAATCCTTATCACACCCTTTCCTAAACATCTGGTGACTGAGTTAACATATGAACATTCTACTCTACACATGTATAACTAAATTGAAACAGTTAAAATATAAATTGAAACAGTTAAATGTCAACAAAATCAAAGGCTAATATTGCTTATGAGTGTAAATGTGATCTAGAGGACATGATCCGTGTATGGCTGATACATAAGTGTTCCTGTGTTGCACATTCTGTTTTCTGCATTCTGGTGTACGATATGATACGATACGATACGATATACTTTTATTTTCCCCGTGGGGAACTTTTTACTGGACTCCATCCAGCTGCAGTTTACAGTAAAGAGAAAACAACAGAATAGAAAGAGATAAAATTAAAATTAAATAAATAAGAAATGCAGCAATAAGTAGAAGACTTCCCAGAAGTCTTCACAGAAGTATACATGTGTAGAGAAGTACATTGCACACACCCATATACACACACACACACACGCACTCCTATATATATATATACACACACATGAGTATGTACACAACATTGCACCATATATATATATATCTTATTGCAGTTAATGTCGGTTGTTAAGCAGTTTGATGGATGTCGGCAGGACTGAGTTTTTGTAGCGGTTCAGCCTGGTTCTGGGGGCCCTGAATCTCCTGCCGGAAGTGGCTGGGACTCATGATGCAGAATGTGAGTCGGGTCATTAACAATTTTCTGTGCCAGTCCAGTGACGGACCGCTCATAAAGCATCTGCAGGGAAGGATGATTCCTGACCCCCATGATCTTCATGGCAGTCCGCACCAGACCGGCAATCTGTGATCTTGACTGCACAGTCAGGTTGCCGTACCAGGCTGCAATGCCGTATCTGATGATACTTTCCAATGCAGCCCGGTAGAACAACAGCATAATCCTCAGCTCCACTCCGTAGACCCTAAATCTGCGTAGGAAGTAGAGACGCTGTTGGAGTTTGTGAGTGTCTGAGTGTTTAGTGTACTTATTGCACATCCCCCAGGGGAGAAGGGACTTATAGCTACGTGTTGTTGTTAGCTCATGTGTTAATTTGGCTCGCGGGTTAGTTTCTTGATTCCGACGTTTCTTATTTCCGGCCAACAGTAGCTCTTAGCTGGTTGTGTGAAGACAAATAAAAAGGTAAGATTACCAATGAAGTGAATCTTCTGTTTCAATTTAATTGTAACTGTTTTGATTTAGTTATAACTGTTTAGATTTGGACATAACTGCTTTAATTTACTCAGTAGAGTGGGTGAGAATTTAAATGATGTGAGGGGGGAGCTTCCTCTGCTCACACATTCCTGAGCCATTCTGTCTGGAGTGAAGCAAATGTGTTAATTAGATTCCTTTGTGTTTACAGCCGGTTGAGCAGCTGTCGCAGTGAAGCCAGGAAGTCTGGCTTGCTGTTTACACATCAATGACTATCTGATCTTCTGTTTACCATATCAATTGAGTATCTTGTGACTGTTTGAGATGGAGAGGGAGGGGACTTTGGGGCAGCAGAGGGAGGGACAGCAGAGGAAGAGCAGAGGTAGGGACAGCAGAGGAAGCGGAAGGGGAGGTGCTTTTGGAATGACTGGAGTATATTGGCGTTTGCACGTGGGAGGAGCGACACACATGGGGAAGAATAATGGCAGCGTTTGGCCGCGTCTTTGTGTGTCTCAGAAGCTTCTGAAAATAAATCCTTCGAAGGAAACCTGAGTCACCGATCTCGACTCTGATTCTGAAAATCAACATTACGAACACGCGGAAAACAAGGAATGTTTTCCAACACCAACCACATCTGCTGCTGGCAGCATTCTTGTGAGATGTCACAGTATTGTTCGCAACTTCAGCGTCTTTCCAATAAACAGTTTATCTAAATAGTAGAACAGGCACACATTTCCAATGCATTCAAGAATAAGTTTGAAATAAAGACTTGCTTAAAGGTTGCTTTTAGGAATAATGACTACTGAAGAGGAATAGAATTATTTGTCCTCTTTGCGTGTTCCAAAATTTGAAGACAGATTTAATGCAAGAAAAAACACCTTTGCAAAGATGATTTAACTCTTTGACTGCCATACGTTTTCAAAAACGGGTTGTCGCCAGTGCCAGCCGATTTAAGCATTTTGAGTGATCTTTCAAGGTCCACAGAAAATGTTGTGTTTGGACTATGGAAACACACATCCAACCAAATGAAAGATTGGACTCTCATCTTTCATCAGAAAAAAAAAGTTTGTTTCTACCTTATTCCGTTCTTCAGTAATCAACAATGGAAAATGGTTACTTTCACCGAAATTCTCTGTTTTGAAACAAAAAACGGAGAAAAAGAGCTTTTTGTGAAACGATGTTATTTCATGCACTCTAGTGAATTGTACACTTCTTTTTGTCCATGAAGGATGCCACAAACACCTAAATAGTGCTTTACTTCTGTAAAACGCTTTCACCAACAATGAAAAAGTGTTTTTTGATTGCAAAATGCGTTTATTTCCATTCAACAGTGTAACAATTTGACAAAACAATTTCGCAAACTATTTACAAATGTGTGCAACTGTGGTACTACTTACAATTATGTGGATGTTTCAAATACAGTTTTTCTTTTTGTAACGCTCTCCTGCGTACTAGGAGACGCCAGGACTCGCACACAGTTTACTTTCACTTTCGCATTGGTCCGTTTTGCGTGCAAACGTTACACTTTCTTGACGGCCTTTTTTTCCGGGGAATAAAAAGCAAGTAGCAGACTGTACACACTTCCTCCGATGAATATGCATTGGACTCGGGGCACTCTCCGTCGTCCGATCGAACGTCCGCCTGTGCGTGCTCGGTTGCGCTCCGCGTTACGACACCGTCATAGCCGCCGCGTCAGCGGTTCCAATTTCGCCGTCAAGCTCGGATTCACCTTCATCATCATCGATGATGACCATCGTCGTCATCAATGTACTCTTTTAGCGTTGGTCGATGCCTTTTGTCTTGTAAGTGTAGAGCTGCTTGCAAACGCTCGCCATTGCCCGTTCCCTCCTCCATCTAGCTCCATCTAACGTCTTCTACCGCCGCGTCAATGCTTTCCAACCACGGTGTCACCATCATCTTCATCATCGATGATGATCATCGTCGTCAACAATGTGCTCTTTTAGCGATGCTTTTGGTCTTTGAAAAAAACGGCTCTGGCGTGAGCTCCTCGCGACCGGCCGCCATTTTTCCTTTGTTTTCCATTCTGATCTCCTGCTCGACGCTCTAGCTCCGCCTCTACTGACGCCCACCCGATCTTGTCAAAAGAGAGTCATCGCTGCCCTCTAGGGGCCAAAAATAGTCATTAGGCTCACGAGACCTGCTTAAAACTTTCAGGACAGCTCCGCAAGCCTTCCCAGCACCCGTTTCAAAAAAAAAATAAAAAAAATGGGAGGACGTCTTTTAACGTCTTTGGCGCTCCTCCGTAGGTTTTTGCAGAACGTCATTTAACGTCTTTGGCAGTAAAAGAGTTAATAAAAAAACAGATCTCTGGACATCGTGACAGACTCCAAACATCACATAACAGGTGGAATTTCAGAGTGCCGAATGTGTCTCTTCCGCGTGTAAAATGGCTTCTTATAGTTAAACAGACCGCCTCTCTTTCATTTGTAGACAAAACATACTCTCTGGGTACTTTTCCATGAGCGATGGCGAAAACAGAGTCAGGGGTGTGTGTGTTCGAAGCAGATTTTGTTCTCAAGGACTAAATGTGTTTTCGCACAGAACGCTGAGAAGGAATTTTTTAGACCAAACAATTTACCAGCTTAGGTTAAGGTCAAATTATACTGAGTTCAACACTACCTCACATCTACAAAACATTTCGACATGGTTAATATAAAGAATTAAAAAGTTTAATAATGTATAACAATGGTTAATATATGAAAATAAAGAATTTAAATGTTAATAATATCTAACACTACCACCGCTGATGGTACGCAGTGGAATTACTTTTCGCGCATGTGCTGAAGGTACGTAATAGTCGGTGTCGGTGCGGTGTGTATTTACGTAATTTTTCTACGCGACGTGCCGACCATCTGGGGTGACGCCACAGGGGGTAGGTTATAGGTTAGTTATTTATTTATTTTGAATTTTAGCAGTTTTGGTCCTCCAAACACATCGCACTAAAATAAAATATTATAATAATAATAATAACTAGAGCTGCGAGCAGCTATAAAGGGCCCTCACAGCCTGGGCCACTTTGGGGTACTTGCACATTGGGGTACAGGCACATTGGGGTACAGGTACATTCAAAGCCAAATTTTCTTTTAAAATGGCATAATATACTTTTACATATGGATTGTTTTTTATTTTTTTGCCAGGTTTGATGAGTGGGTAGCGCTCAAAGAGTTTTGGTCAATGTTAAGACCCTAAAAAATCTGCGTCCGTTTTTATTTTTGGGCAATGAGTAGCTCTGATTTGCATTTTTTTAAACACATCATCGTTAATTTTACTCATAGCACAATATTGCTTGTATTGTCCATAGAGGGCATAAAAAATAAATAAATAAATAAAAAGTACATATGTATTGATAAGTCTGATGCCACTGAACATTTTGAGTGATGGAAAGTTAAAAAAAAATATTCATAAATGACTTAGTTATCACACTTACAAGGAGTATCCAAATTTTGGACAAAATACCTTATGTGTCGTAATTTTTTTGTCGACCCAAGGTCTAGGTGGCGCTATATTTATAACTGACTATTTTCATAGACATACTTTCAGGTTGTGACTATAAACATAACATACATGTAAAGTTTTGGATTGTTTGGGGCATGTACCAAGGAGTTACTACGCATTCGTCTTTCATGGCGAAAAAAATATGAAACACAAAAAATGATGCCGGTCCCGGTCAAATAGTTTTTCTAAGGGTCAAGATTTTTTGCCCCTGATGATGGGCAAGGTCTTGACATGGTCCAGGCTAAGTTTGAAGTAAATCGGCTGAAAACTGTAGGAAAAATGGGCAAAAGTATGCCCCCTGTAAATGTGCAAAAATTGGCAAAAAAATGTGACATTCAAAAATTCATAGCTCACTACTGTCATGTCTTGTTTCGTTCTGCCCTCTGCTGGTCATTTGTTTACTGTCTTTTTATTTTTATTTTTAATAGTTTTCCTGGAGTGTCGGTGGGTGGAGTTCCTGTGTCTCAGCTATAGGCAATCCTAATCAGCAGGCTATTTAGACACAGGACTCACGAGAGGAAGATTGCCAAGTTATTGTTCTTGCTGCTTGCCATTGCCTAAGCATTTTGTTACTCTCGTGCTTTTACCGGTTATCTCCTAGTTCCTACCGGCAAGTAATTTTGGTCTTCTGTAGTTTCTTGTAAGTACTGCAGTGATTGTTCTGGTTGTTGATTTGTACGCACCTTGTGTAGGTCTTTTTGTTTTCATTCTTAATCTTAGTTAGTAGCCTATCTTCCTCCCGTGGTACTCCGCCCACCTTCCTTGGTTAATTATTTTGTTTTTCGGTACATGACCTTTTGTCACGCCGCTTTTTGTTAGTGTTCAGTTATGCGTCAAGCTCCTTTTGTTCAATTAAAAACTGTAAACCTTGCCCCCCATTTGAGTTGCATTTGAATCTTTCACCTGCACTTTTGCGAACGCCTAACAGAGTAACTTGGCCATAACATGGATTCAGCAAACTCAGAGCAAGTGTTACAGGTTTTGTCAAGCCATCAAGAGCTTGTTAATCTACATGATCGCTCCCTCCGGGAGATCATGTCAGCCATTAACGTGTTGACTAACAACCTCTGCTTACGCTTAGATCAGGTTTGTGCTCACCTTTCTGCTTGCAAGCCGGTAGCTTTTCCAGGCAAACCATCCATTCCTCATCCGACACGATATACTGGGGAACTTGGTTCATGTGGTCAATTCCTCCATCAATGTTTACTAGTTTTTGACCAGCAGCCACGAACTTGCGCAACTTATCGCTCGCAAGTCGCATTTATTATGAGTTTGCTTACTGACAAGGCAGCTGCATGGGCCATGGCAATCAGCAATCGGCATCCTGAGGTTCGTTCTGCATTTTCTACCTTAGTCGAAGAATTTAAAAGAGTGTTCGACCACCCTGTTAAAGGCAGAGAGGCAGGCAATCGCCTGTTGGATTTTTCACAAGTCACACTTTCAGTTGCTGAGTACTCGTACTGATTACTTTTCGCATTTTTGCAGCAGAGAGTGGTTTTAACGACACAGCCATCTGCGGTATTTTTCGCAGCCCAGTGATTAAAGATGAACTGGCTGTACGAGACGAGACTGCTAATTTGGAAGACGTGATTAGCTTGGCTATTAGACTTGATAATCGACTTTGTGAAAGAAGACGTGAACGTGACTTGGAGTTCCAGAACCAGCCAGTGGGAGCGATGGCGCTGCTGTGGATGCCATGCTACTAGGGGGAGGACGGCTGAGCTCAAGGGAACGCATCCGGCGCATGAGGGCTCATCTGTCTGTACTGTTTTGCAAGACCATCCCAGGGCCCCAGGAACGAACATCAGGATTTGGTTTCCATTCATCAAAGTGGTTCGAAGGCCCATCCTCTGTACCCATCCACCTCCCAACGTCTGTCTACAGACTGTGAGTATCTCGAGGCAGATGCTGCTCCTACAGGAACAAAGGGCGATACTTCTAGTAAAAGACTTCAACTCCCTGGAATTATTTCCAGTAACAGCAACAGCATGGAGGTTACAGCATTGGTTTAATTTGGTGCAGATGATTGTTTTGTGGACTTCTCGGTCATTGAGCGACTCTGGGGCAGTCTCATCAAATTAGACAAGGTCAAAGAGGTGCACGATCTCAACGGGAATGGGCTTTTTGTGGTTACACACGAGACCGAATTGTAGGGGTTAGTTTTGTCCGGTATCCATCATGAGTCTAGACGTTTTTTTTTTGTTATGCCTCTGCAATCCGCGCCTGTAGTACTGGGGCTAACCTGTTTTAAGATTCACAATCTAAACAGAAATTGGCAGATACAGTGATACCTCGGCTGACGAACGCTTCAGCTCACGAACTTTTCGCCTCACGAACATTAAATTCGCGAGCATATAGTCTCAGCTGACGAACTAGTTTTCGGCGGACGAACCAAATCATGCGAGGAGGAGGAGATGGCTGCAGCATCAAGTGAGAGCATCAAGACCATGTTAACTAAGTGGAGTGATGTGCAGGCTTTTATCGAACAGTACCATTCAGAAAAGACTGTGGCTATGAGAATCATCAACATGATGAATGATAATGTGATGCCTCAGTTTCGTAAGACCTTACAACTCAGAAAGCAACAGGTGTCAATTAAGAGGTTTTTAGTCAGCACAAAGGATAAAGAGTCTCCTAAGAAGCAAAGAAGAGAAGCCACACCGGAGGTTGAGTTACCTACAGTCCTTATGGAAGGTGACTCTCCTTTTAAAAGTAACTCCCTCCCTCCCTCCTCCTCCCACTCCATTCCATCAAGCCATCAACTACCATCACAAAGGCAAATAAAACAACTTTATTATACAGTACAGTGTATTTCTTTAATTACAATACAATAGCACATTTATTATACATAAAATAAGGTATATTTTGTGTAGTTTTAAGGCTTATTTAGTAGAAAATTATGTTTTATGGGGACCTGGGAACGGATTATTCTCATTTTAATGGTTTCCTATGGGAAATAAATGTTTGGAAGACGAACTTTTCGCCTCACACACACTTTCTGGGAACCAATTAAGTTCGTGAGCTGAGGTATCACTGTACCTAAAATAGTCAGTTGGAGCTTGTTCTGTTATTGTAACTGCTTGCATGCCACTGGTTCTATTACACAAAAGAAATAATTGTCTCCAATAGCTTTGGCTTCTGTGCCCACTAAATATCATGACCTTAAATTAGTGTTTAGTAAGGACCAGGTTCAATCTCTTCCACCACATCGCCCATATGATTGTGCGATGGAGCTGGTACCCAATGCACCATTGCCTAACGCTAGACTTTATCAGGTGTGGAAAACTGAACAAGAAACCCTAAAAGAATATATTTCGTTGTCACTGGCATCTGGACTTATTCGGCCATCAACCTCTCCAGTGGCAGCCGGATTCTTTTTTTTCATAGACAAGAAAGATAAAACGCTCCATCCGTGCATAGACTACAGAGGGCTTAACGACATAACTGTAAAGAATAAGTATCCTTTGCCACTTATGGACTCTGCGTTTACTCCTCTACATTCTGCCTCCATTTTTACCAAACTAGACCTGCGCAATGCTTATCATTTGGTAAGGATTAGAGAAGGAGAGGAGTGAAAGACGGCATTCAACACTCCCATGGGGCATTTTGAATATCTGGTAATGCCCTTCGGCCTTACTAATGCACCTGCGTTTTTTCAGAATTTGATAAACTATGTTCTCCATGACATGATTGGCCAATTCTGCTTTGTCTATTTGGATGGATGATATTCTTATATTTTCCAGATCTCTCGAGGAACATCAGCAGCATGTTTGGCTGGTGTTGCAACGGCTACTTGAGAACCGGTTGTACGTAAAGGCTGAGAAATGTAAATTCCACTCTTCTTCTGTTCGGTTTCTGGGGTTCATTGTGGAGAAGGGCCAGAGCTGAACCAGCTAATATCCAGGCTGTGGTCGAATGGCCGTCCCCTACATCAAGGAAGCACTTGCAAAGGTTCCTGGGGTTTGAAGAGGAATCTAGAATTTTGTCCTCTTTGCGTGTTCCAAAAATGAAGATAGGTTTAATGTAAGAAAAATACACCTTTGCAAAAATGATTTAATAAAAAACTGAGAATCTCTGGACAAATAACTGCCTCTAATCATCACTTAAACATCATGGGATTCAGAGCGTCAAATGTAGCTCTTCCGCGTGCACAACGGTTTCTTATAGTTAAAAAGACCTCCTCTCTTTCATTTGTAGACAAAACATACTCTCTGGTACTTTTCCGTGAGCGATGGCGAAAACAGAGTCAGGTGTGGGTGTTCAAAACAGATTCTGTTCTCAAGGACCAAATGTGTTTTCGCACCAAGCGCTGAGAAGGAACTTTTTTAGACTAAATAGTATGACCCAGTTTAAGGTCAGATTATACCAAAATCAACACCATCTGCTCTGCACAGGACACAAAACATTTCGACAAGGTTAATATAAAGAATTAAAATGTTAATAATGTGTAACAATGGTTAATAAAATAAAATGAAGTATTAAAAATGTTATAATATCTATCAGTCCGCCCTTTGGGCTTTTTAAATAAAGCCCAACAACTAAACAATTAAACATTTTTACCAAAGGATTCCAGCGGGATCTTCATCATCGCAATGGCAGGTGCAACAGTAGAATAAAAGGGAAAAAAATAAATAAAAAACATTCTTTTTAGCAGGAGAGGAGGTCAGTCATATGTCAAAACAATGTGATTCATTAAAAGATTTTTCTTTCAGTAAAATAAGCATATCATATATGAAGACAATGTGTTGTGATTATGTTAAAAATTGTGGTGGGGGATCCCAGAAATAGCAAATTGGCATGACTGTCAGTATGAGAAAGAGTGTCATTATGTACGTGCAATTGGAGACGCGATTGAAGACTTGTTGTCGTTTGGGCTAGGGAAGTTTTTGTTGACGTTTGTCAGTTCCGTTTTCGTTCTTGCGTTTGTTTTTTCAAACCGAGTCCTTCAGCTTTGCGATTGGCTGGCAACTTGTTCAGGTTGCACCCCGCCTACTGCCCGAAGCCAGTTGGGATAGGCTCCAGTACCCTCACAATCCTTGTGAGGACAAGCGGTCAAGGGAATGGATGGATGGATGGATGGATCCTTCAGCTTTTTTAGAACCCACATCAACTGCCAGAGATGATCACCGGGCCCAAGGTGTGACTCATTCTTTGTGGAACGCCCCGGAAAAGGGACACATTCCTCCTATCTCCATTGGGTAATCCTCATGTCGTCTGGTGGGAACTGGAAGCAGTTGAATGGCCTCTCAGCTGGCACGTCTGGTCACTGGAGCAGTTTACTGGTTTCTCAGTTGGCTCCCGCTGGTGGCTGGCTCCTGATGGTGGGGGTTGAGCAGAAAGCGGACCCCCTGCTGGTCTGATAGGCAAGATGTGGAACCAGGTGCCCCGTGGACTGGACTAGATTGACCCTTCCATCACCTCATTCTGGGCGCAGGACATTTTCATTAGTCACTAATAAACATTTATTCACATCCCTTCTTTTTGAGTGTGGTATTAGTTAGGAGTTAGTAAATGTTAGTAAAGTTCTGTAGGCCTGTCCTGTGGGAAAAAATTCTGTTTGTTGTGACATTCAATTAGGATCCAGCCTTTGGCTGACTTTAATGACCTAAGCACATTCATTAATGCAAAAAATGAAAATCTTAGCCAATTCAAATCTGACGAGGCCAATTTTGTTTACAGAATATAATGATTATTGAAATGTTTTATTATAATATTTACTGTTATAGATATAGCATGAATGTGCTTCCAGCCATTAAATAAATGCAACTTTCGCCAACAAATAAAATCAAAAAATAACATCTAACCCCAGGGCCCCAGGGGAAAATAGAAATGGAACATATTCACCTTATTTTCGCCGTCCCTGCCAAAACTTACTCCTTCTCCATGGTCAAGGAAATCCCCAATTGTCCTCCTGTAAAATTCATTCTCACGGACTATCTATAATTATCACATTAAGACTAACTTTTAATTTTATATTTATTTAATTCAACATGGACTGTTTGTGTCCTTCGCAACGATATACCCAGACCGACCAATAATTCCCCCATCTGAAAAAATCGACTTAGAGAATTTTTCAGACTCTAATAATATACAAGTTCTGCAGTAAATAAATTTTGCTTGTTTTTTTGTTTAAAAAGAGGGGAAAATGTTACATTTAACCAGTAAATTCGACAATGCGCCCCAAGCAACTATTCAAATTTCAAAAGAAAATTTGGAAAATATTAAAAGACTAAATTCAATAAGCGTAAAATATAATAATTAAGATTGAAATAAATTTTATCTTATCTTTATTCACATTAGCTGTTTTCAATTTCTGAAACCAGACGAAATTTACCTGTATTATCTTTTGTACTATAAAAATATTGTAGCTTAAGCCAATGAATTTTACAAAGAATTTCAGTTTTCAGCCAATCCATCAAATATTATTGATACATAAAGTTGCCCTTAGTTTTAATGTTACCATTAAGCTTGCTAGTCCCCCTTGTTGATGTTTGTCCAAAAAGCTGACTGTTTTAAAATAGACAGAGATAAACAAATCAGATCAAATCAAAATAGACATCAAACGTTTTTAAAATGTAATAAATCTGTGTGTATATAGTGTTATCAATCAGTTCGTTATTTTTACGAAATGTTTTACTGTAAATGTTATCACCTTATATCTGTCAAAAAATATAGAGTGCAGTGTAAACAGTCAATATCACATCATATGGTCTGGTATCACTAACTCAAGGCACAGGACAGTTCGGGACGCAGGAATGCATTAAGGAAGCATTGGAGCAGTTTTTCATTTAAGACTTTTGCATGTGAGTTCAGGGTGCAGTCATTGTGGAAACTTTCCACCAGGTGGCGTCAGGAACCTCTGCTCTCCATCAGGTGGCAGCCCGAGCAGGTGGAGCGCTGATCAGGGGATGGCCGCACCTCGTCCCTCTGCTGGTGGTAGCATTTGCAGTTTCTTTGTTGGTGGGGGTTTTGTTTTGAAGAGATCTGTGTCCCGCCAGTTGACTTGTTTTGAAATAATGACCCCGACCAATGACCCTCACTCGACTGAAAACATTCAAATCTGCCCCAACAGTATTTAGGTTATAACATGTCAGTAAATATTAAAAACAAAAACTTCCTTTATTCAAAAAAAATTTCAAAAAATTTTGAGAAGGGGGAAGAAAAAAATAAAAAATAAAATAAAATAATTAAAACAATGAAAGTTTACAATTTTAAATAATTGCTAATTATATGTCAATATTTGTTATGGTTTACAATATTTAATTTAATATGTTTTTCATACCTTCATAAATAATACTTAGGATGAGATAGGACATATACACTCTAACAATTTACAAATATAGTCAATTAATAAGTGTGTAGTTTTCAATTAATGTTTTCTCAATGGAGGCCGCAGCCCGTAAAGTCAGCCTTTAGTCAAACATCAAAGCAGGAATGATTTTTTTAATTACATAGCACCTCAAGTTATGTCAAAAATGTGATTCTTCCAGATAGCTTCCCCATGAAACGGTCCAATCTTCCAGAGTATCGTAGTTCAATTCTGAAATGAGACTTCAAATGTCGAATTCAAAGGTTAAATATATTCAGGAGAGATTAAAATTATTTTTCTATTTATAAACATGGGAAAAACTCATTTTTAAATTATAATTAACACATTACTTCATCCCTAGGACGGGAGATAAGGAATTTGTCGTCTCCACTCCTTCTAATGGGTGATAGCCGCTTCTGAAAAGATGTTTCAAGGTTAAATAATGTTCTCGCGTACGAGAAAAATCATAAGGGAAAAACAATCAACTATATAAAGAATTATTCCACATTAGTCGCCATCCAAGTTATTCGTTTTTAGTTATTATTATTATTATTATTATTATTATTATTATTATTAAAATAGGAGAGTAGAGACTAAACTATCTAATATAAAAATAATCCAAAAAAGTTAAATATATATTTTCTCATTAAACTTTAAAAGCAGATTAACAATCACACAATTAACATCTTCCTTTTATAAAAACATTTTATTTTACCTCATTACAAAGGTTGATTGGCTTTTGGCATTTTTAATTTGAAAAAGGGGGACATCTGGTGGTCAAAATGAGTCACAACAACTATAATTTTCAAATTGACCTCACGTCATCAATTTATTAAAGGGTGACACCTAGTGGTCAGCTAGGAGATTTAAATGAGGGCTCATAAAATTAGTTACGCTAATAGTTCATGTAATGTCGCTTAATTATTTGACGCAGACCCTGAAGCTCGTCGTTTTAGCGTGAAAATCTTATTAGTAATTTTACCGTCTAATTAATTTATCCCGTTTAGCGTTTATTAACTCTTTTACTACAAGACGTTAAAAGACGTCCCCCCATTTTTATTTATTTTTTTTTTGAAACGGGTGCTGGGAAGGCTTACGGAGCTCTCCTGAAAGTTTTAAGCAGGTCTCGTGAGCCTAATGACTATTTTTGGCCCCTAGAGGGCAGCGATGACTCTCTTTTGACAAGATCGGGTGGACGTCAGTAGAGGCGGAGCTAGAGCGTTGAGCAGGAGATCAGAATGGAAAACAAAGGAAAAATGGCGGCCGGTCGCGAGGAGCTAACGCCAGAGCCGTTTTTTTCAAAGACCAAAAGCATCGCTAAAAGAGCACATTGTTGATGACGATGATCATCATCGATGATGAAGATGATGGTGACTCCGTGGTTGGAAAGCATTGACGCGGCAGTAGAAGACGTTAGATGGAGCTAGATGGAGGAGGGAACGGGCAATGGCGAGCGTTTGCAAGCAGCTCTACACTTACAAGACAAAAGGCATCGACCAACGCTAAAAGAGTACATTGATGACGATGATGATGAAGGTGAATCCAAGCTTGACAGCGAAATTGGAACCGCTGACGCGGCGGCTATGACGGTGTCGTAACGCGAAGCGCAACCGAGCACGCACAGGCGGACGTTCGATCGGACGACGGAGAGTGCCCCGAGTCCAATGCATATTCATCGGAGGAAGTGTGTACAGTCTGCTACTTGCTTTTTATTCCCCGGAAAATAAGGCCGTCAAGAAAGTGTAACGTTTGCACGCAAAACGGACCAATGCGAAAGTGAAAGTAAACTGTGTGCGAGTCCTGGCGTCTCCTTGTACACAGGAGAGCGTTACAAAAAGAAAAACTGTATTTGATACATCCACATAATTGTAAGTAGTACCACAGTTGCACACATTTGTAAATAGTTTGCGAAATTGTTTTGGCAAATTGTTACACTGTTGAATGGAAATAAACGCATTTTGCAATCAAAAAACACTTTTTCATTGTTGGTGAAAGCGTTTTACAGAAGTAAAGCACTATTTAGGTGTTTGTGGCATCATTCATGGACAAAAAGAAGTGTACAATTCACTAGAGTGCATGAAATAACATCGTTTCACAAAAAGCTCTTTTTCTCCGTTTTTTGTTTCAAAACAGAGAATTTCGGTGAAAGTAACCATTTTCTATTGTTGATTACTGAAGAACGGAATAAGGTAGAAACAAACTTTTTTTTTCTGATGAAAGATGAGAGTCCAATCTTTCATTTGGTTGGATGTGTGCTTCCATAGTCCAAACACAACATTTTCTGTGGACCTTGAAAGATCACTCAAAATGCTTAAATCGGCTGGCACTGGCGACAACCCGTTTTTGAAAACGTCTGGCAGTCAAAGAGTTAAACTGTTTCATCTGTTTTATTGCGTAAATTTGTATTATACAGTTATTTTATTTGCAAAGCAACATTTCAGCATTAATCATTATTTAATACACTTTTCTTAAGGCTACGTCTGGGACTCTCCTCTATATAAAAATTACATACACTCATAACACTCTTAACAAGTGCTAGTCTTCTACGCACATTCAAAGTTAAATTGCCGTCATTAAAACCATCAAACAAATGCCTTATCTTATTAGAATAAACTAACCTTTTCCACAATATAATCAAGTCCCGTCGTTCAGTATTAAATAGATTTTATGTCATTATTTTACGGTAATATTTAATCCGGAAGCTTTAGTTCCGACTAGCGGAAGCAATATCAGGTCAAATCATTTAGTCCTTCAGAATAAAAGCGTACCGTAGCCCCAACATTTTAAGTCATTATTTAAAGTTATATAAATGGTTATAACTTCACAAAAATACCTAAAGCTAGTATTCTAGCATTATTCATCATCATCTTATCCAAAAATACACGATTATGTGTCGTTTTTATTCCACTCGTAAACGCGTTCTTATATCTCGTATTTTACTTCGAACGCCTGGCGGCGCAAACCTCAACGTCCCCCATTAATAAAATTAACTTACCGTAGCTTATAACGGCGCCATAAGATTTATTCCACCGCAATCGTATATCCATTTTATTAGTTTTTCAAACCCCGGATATGTGTTTGGACTATGGAAACACACATCCAACCAAATGAAAGATTGGACTCTCATCTTTCATCAGAAAAAAAAAGTTTGTTTCTACCTTATTCCGTTCTTCAGTAATCAACAATGGAAAATGGTTACTTTCACCGAAATTCTCTGTTTTGAAACAAAAAACGGAGAAAAAGAGCTTTTTGTGAAACGATGTTATTTCATGCACTCTAGTGAATTGTACACTTCTTTTTGTCCATGAAGGATGCCACAAACACCTAAATAGTGCTTTACTTCTGTAAAACGCTTTCACCAACAATGAAAAAGTGTTTTTTGATTGCAAAATGCGTTTATTTCCATTCAACAGTGTAACAATTTGACAAAACAATTTCGCAAACTATTTACAAATGTGTGCAACTGTGGTACTACTTACAATTATGTGGATGTTTCAAATACAGTTTTTCTTTTTGTAACGCTCTCCTGCGTACTAGGAGACGCCAGGACTCGCACACAGTTTACTTTCACTTTCGCATTGGTCCGTTTTGCGTGCAAACGTTACACTTTCTTGACGGCCTTTTTTTCCGGGGAATAAAAAGCAAGTAGCAGACTGTACACACTTCCTCCGATGAATATGCATTGGACTCGGGGCACTCTCCGTCGTCCGATCGAACGTCCGCCTGTGCGTGCTCGGTTGCGCTCCGCGTTACGACACCGTCATAGCCGCCGCGTCAGCGGTTCCAATTTCGCCGTCAAGCTCGGATTCACCTTCATCATCATCGATGATGACCATCGTCGTCATCAATGTACTCTTTTAGCGTTGGTCGATGCCTTTTGTCTTGTAAGTGTAGAGCTGCTTGCAAACGCTCGCCATTGCCCGTTCCCTCCTCCATCTAGCTCCATCTAACGTCTTCTACCGCCGCGTCAATGCTTTCCAACCACGGTGTCACCATCATCTTCATCATCGATGATGATCATCGTCGTCAACAATGTGCTCTTTTAGCGATGCTTTTGGTCTTTGAAAAAAACGGCTCTGGCGTGAGCTCCTCGCGACCGGCCGCCATTTTTCCTTTGTTTTCCATTCTGATCTCCTGCTCGACGCTCTAGCTCCGCCTCTACTGACGCCCACCCGATCTTGTCAAAAGAGAGTCATCGCTGCCCTCTAGGGGCCAAAAATAGTCATTAGGCTCACGAGACCTGCTTAAAACTTTCAGGACAGCTCCGCAAGCCTTCCCAGCACCCGTTTCAAAAAAAAAATAAAAAAAATGGGAGGACGTCTTTTAACGTCTTTGGCGCTCCTCCGTAGGTTTTTGCAGAACGTCATTTAACGTCTTTGGCAGTAAAAGAGTTAATAAAAAAACAGATCTCTGGACATCGTGACAGACTCCAAACATCACATAACAGGTGGAATTTCAGAGTGCCGAATGTGTCTCTTCCGCGTGTAAAATGGCTTCTTATAGTTAAACAGACCGCCTCTCTTTCATTTGTAGACAAAACATACTCTCTGGGTACTTTTCCATGAGCGATGGCGAAAACAGAGTCAGGGGTGTGTGTGTTCGAAGCAGATTTTGTTCTCAAGGACTAAATGTGTTTTCGCACAGAACGCTGAGAAGGAATTTTTTAGACCAAACAATTTACCAGCTTAGGTTAAGGTCAAATTATACTGAGTTCAACACTACCTCACATCTACAAAACATTTCGACATGGTTAATATAAAGAATTAAAAAGTTTAATAATGTATAACAATGGTTAATATATGAAAATAAAGAATTTAAATGTTAATAATATCTAACACTACCACCGCTGATGGTACGCAGTGGAATTACTTTTCGCGCATGTGCTGAAGGTACGTAATAGTCGGTGTCGGTGCGGTGTGTATTTACGTAATTTTTCTACGCGACGTGCCGACCATCTGGGGTGACGCCACAGGGGGTAGGTTATAGGTTAGTTATTTATTTATTTTGAATTTTAGCAGTTTTGGTCCTCCAAACACATCGCACTAAAATAAAATATTATAATAATAATAATAACTAGAGCTGCGAGCAGCTATAAAGGGCCCTCACAGCCTGGGCCACTTTGGGGTACTTGCACATTGGGGTACAGGCACATTGGGGTACAGGTACATTCAAAGCCAAATTTTCTTTTAAAATGGCATAATATACTTTTACATATGGATTGTTTTTTATTTTTTTGCCAGGTTTGATGAGTGGGTAGCGCTCAAAGAGTTTTGGTCAATGTTAAGACCCTAAAAAATCTGCGTCCGTTTTTATTTTTGGGCAATGAGTAGCTCTGATTTGCATTTTTTTAAACACATCATCGTTAATTTTACTCATAGCACAATATTGCTTGTATTGTCCATAGAGGGCATAAAAAATAAATAAATAAATAAAAAGTACATATGTATTGATAAGTCTGATGCCACTGAACATTTTGAGTGATGGAAAGTTAAAAAAAAATATTCATAAATGACTTAGTTATCACACTTACAAGGAGTATCCAAATTTTGGACAAAATACCTTATGTGTCGTAATTTTTTTGTCGACCCAAGGTCTAGGTGGCGCTATATTTATAACTGACTATTTTCATAGACATACTTTCAGGTTGTGACTATAAACATAACATACATGTAAAGTTTTGGATTGTTTGGGGCATGTACCAAGGAGTTACTACGCATTCGTCTTTCATGGCGAAAAAAATATGAAACACAAAAAATGATGCCGGTCCCGGTCAAATAGTTTTTCTAAGGGTCAAGATTTTTTGCCCCTGATGATGGGCAAGGTCTTGACATGGTCCAGGCTAAGTTTGAAGTAAATCGGCTGAAAACTGTAGGAAAAATGGGCAAAAGTATGCCCCCTGTAAATGTGCAAAAATTGGCAAAAAAATGTGACATTCAAAAATTCATAGCTCACTACTGTCATGTCTTGTTTCGTTCTGCCCTCTGCTGGTCATTTGTTTACTGTCTTTTTATTTTTATTTTTAATAGTTTTCCTGGAGTGTCGGTGGGTGGAGTTCCTGTGTCTCAGCTATAGGCAATCCTAATCAGCAGGCTATTTAGACACAGGACTCACGAGAGGAAGATTGCCAAGTTATTGTTCTTGCTGCTTGCCATTGCCTAAGCATTTTGTTACTCTCGTGCTTTTACCGGTTATCTCCTAGTTCCTACCGGCAAGTAATTTTGGTCTTCTGTAGTTTCTTGTAAGTACTGCAGTGATTGTTCTGGTTGTTGATTTGTACGCACCTTGTGTAGGTCTTTTTGTTTTCATTCTTAATCTTAGTTAGTAGCCTATCTTCCTCCCGTGGTACTCCGCCCACCTTCCTTGGTTAATTATTTTGTTTTTCGGTACATGACCTTTTGTCACGCCGCTTTTTGTTAGTGTTCAGTTATGCGTCAAGCTCCTTTTGTTCAATTAAAAACTGTAAACCTTGCCCCCCATTTGAGTTGCATTTGAATCTTTCACCTGCACTTTTGCGAACGCCTAACAGAGTAACTTGGCCATAACATGGATTCAGCAAACTCAGAGCAAGTGTTACAGGTTTTGTCAAGCCATCAAGAGCTTGTTAATCTACATGATCGCTCCCTCCGGGAGATCATGTCAGCCATTAACGTGTTGACTAACAACCTCTGCTTACGCTTAGATCAGGTTTGTGCTCACCTTTCTGCTTGCAAGCCGGTAGCTTTTCCAGGCAAACCATCCATTCCTCATCCGACACGATATACTGGGGAACTTGGTTCATGTGGTCAATTCCTCCATCAATGTTTACTAGTTTTTGACCAGCAGCCACGAACTTGCGCAACTTATCGCTCGCAAGTCGCATTTATTATGAGTTTGCTTACTGACAAGGCAGCTGCATGGGCCATGGCAATCAGCAATCGGCATCCTGAGGTTCGTTCTGCATTTTCTACCTTAGTCGAAGAATTTAAAAGAGTGTTCGACCACCCTGTTAAAGGCAGAGAGGCAGGCAATCGCCTGTTGGATTTTTCACAAGTCACACTTTCAGTTGCTGAGTACTCGTACTGATTACTTTTCGCATTTTTGCAGCAGAGAGTGGTTTTAACGACACAGCCATCTGCGGTATTTTTCGCAGCCCAGTGATTAAAGATGAACTGGCTGTACGAGACGAGACTGCTAATTTGGAAGACGTGATTAGCTTGGCTATTAGACTTGATAATCGACTTTGTGAAAGAAGACGTGAACGTGACTTGGAGTTCCAGAACCAGCCAGTGGGAGCGATGGCGCTGCTGTGGATGCCATGCTACTAGGGGGAGGACGGCTGAGCTCAAGGGAACGCATCCGGCGCATGAGGGCTCATCTGTCTGTACTGTTTTGCAAGACCATCCCAGGGCCCCAGGAACGAACATCAGGATTTGGTTTCCATTCATCAAAGTGGTTCGAAGGCCCATCCTCTGTACCCATCCACCTCCCAACGTCTGTCTACAGACTGTGAGTATCTCGAGGCAGATGCTGCTCCTACAGGAACAAAGGGCGATACTTCTAGTAAAAGACTTCAACTCCCTGGAATTATTTCCAGTAACAGCAACAGCATGGAGGTTACAGCATTGGTTTAATTTGGTGCAGATGATTGTTTTGTGGACTTCTCGGTCATTGAGCGACTCTGGGGCAGTCTCATCAAATTAGACAAGGTCAAAGAGGTGCACGATCTCAACGGGAATGGGCTTTTTGTGGTTACACACGAGACCGAATTGTAGGGGTTAGTTTTGTCCGGTATCCATCATGAGTCTAGACGTTTTTTTTTTGTTATGCCTCTGCAATCCGCGCCTGTAGTACTGGGGCTAACCTGTTTTAAGATTCACAATCTAAACAGAAATTGGCAGATACAGTGATACCTCGGCTGACGAACGCTTCAGCTCACGAACTTTTCGCCTCACGAACATTAAATTCGCGAGCATATAGTCTCAGCTGACGAACTAGTTTTCGGCGGACGAACCAAATCATGCGAGGAGGAGGAGATGGCTGCAGCATCAAGTGAGAGCATCAAGACCATGTTAACTAAGTGGAGTGATGTGCAGGCTTTTATCGAACAGTACCATTCAGAAAAGACTGTGGCTATGAGAATCATCAACATGATGAATGATAATGTGATGCCTCAGTTTCGTAAGACCTTACAACTCAGAAAGCAACAGGTGTCAATTAAGAGGTTTTTAGTCAGCACAAAGGATAAAGAGTCTCCTAAGAAGCAAAGAAGAGAAGCCACACCGGAGGTTGAGTTACCTACAGTCCTTATGGAAGGTGACTCTCCTTTTAAAAGTAACTCCCTCCCTCCCTCCTCCTCCCACTCCATTCCATCAAGCCATCAACTACCATCACAAAGGCAAATAAAACAACTTTATTATACAGTACAGTGTATTTCTTTAATTACAATACAATAGCACATTTATTATACATAAAATAAGGTATATTTTGTGTAGTTTTAAGGCTTATTTAGTAGAAAATTATGTTTTATGGGGACCTGGGAACGGATTATTCTCATTTTAATGGTTTCCTATGGGAAATAAATGTTTGGAAGACGAACTTTTCGCCTCACACACACTTTCTGGGAACCAATTAAGTTCGTGAGCTGAGGTATCACTGTACCTAAAATAGTCAGTTGGAGCTTGTTCTGTTATTGTAACTGCTTGCATGCCACTGGTTCTATTACACAAAAGAAATAATTGTCTCCAATAGCTTTGGCTTCTGTGCCCACTAAATATCATGACCTTAAATTAGTGTTTAGTAAGGACCAGGTTCAATCTCTTCCACCACATCGCCCATATGATTGTGCGATGGAGCTGGTACCCAATGCACCATTGCCTAACGCTAGACTTTATCAGGTGTGGAAAACTGAACAAGAAACCCTAAAAGAATATATTTCGTTGTCACTGGCATCTGGACTTATTCGGCCATCAACCTCTCCAGTGGCAGCCGGATTCTTTTTTTTCATAGACAAGAAAGATAAAACGCTCCATCCGTGCATAGACTACAGAGGGCTTAACGACATAACTGTAAAGAATAAGTATCCTTTGCCACTTATGGACTCTGCGTTTACTCCTCTACATTCTGCCTCCATTTTTACCAAACTAGACCTGCGCAATGCTTATCATTTGGTAAGGATTAGAGAAGGAGAGGAGTGAAAGACGGCATTCAACACTCCCATGGGGCATTTTGAATATCTGGTAATGCCCTTCGGCCTTACTAATGCACCTGCGTTTTTTCAGAATTTGATAAACTATGTTCTCCATGACATGATTGGCCAATTCTGCTTTGTCTATTTGGATGGATGATATTCTTATATTTTCCAGATCTCTCGAGGAACATCAGCAGCATGTTTGGCTGGTGTTGCAACGGCTACTTGAGAACCGGTTGTACGTAAAGGCTGAGAAATGTAAATTCCACTCTTCTTCTGTTCGGTTTCTGGGGTTCATTGTGGAGAAGGGCCAGAGCTGAACCAGCTAATATCCAGGCTGTGGTCGAATGGCCGTCCCCTACATCAAGGAAGCACTTGCAAAGGTTCCTGGGGTTTGAAGAGGAATCTAGAATTTTGTCCTCTTTGCGTGTTCCAAAAATGAAGATAGGTTTAATGTAAGAAAAATACACCTTTGCAAAAATGATTTAATAAAAAACTGAGAATCTCTGGACAAATAACTGCCTCTAATCATCACTTAAACATCATGGGATTCAGAGCGTCAAATGTAGCTCTTCCGCGTGCACAACGGTTTCTTATAGTTAAAAAGACCTCCTCTCTTTCATTTGTAGACAAAACATACTCTCTGGTACTTTTCCGTGAGCGATGGCGAAAACAGAGTCAGGTGTGGGTGTTCAAAACAGATTCTGTTCTCAAGGACCAAATGTGTTTTCGCACCAAGCGCTGAGAAGGAACTTTTTTAGACTAAATAGTATGACCCAGTTTAAGGTCAGATTATACCAAAATCAACACCATCTGCTCTGCACAGGACACAAAACATTTCGACAAGGTTAATATAAAGAATTAAAATGTTAATAATGTGTAACAATGGTTAATAAAATAAAATGAAGTATTAAAAATGTTATAATATCTATCAGTCCGCCCTTTGGGCTTTTTAAATAAAGCCCAACAACTAAACAATTAAACATTTTTACCAAAGGATTCCAGCGGGATCTTCATCATCGCAATGGCAGGTGCAACAGTAGAATAAAAGGGAAAAAAATAAATAAAAAACATTCTTTTTAGCAGGAGAGGAGGTCAGTCATATGTCAAAACAATGTGATTCATTAAAAGATTTTTCTTTCAGTAAAATAAGCATATCATATATGAAGACAATGTGTTGTGATTATGTTAAAAATTGTGGTGGGGGATCCCAGAAATAGCAAATTGGCATGACTGTCAGTATGAGAAAGAGTGTCATTATGTACGTGCAATTGGAGACGCGATTGAAGACTTGTTGTCGTTTGGGCTAGGGAAGTTTTTGTTGACGTTTGTCAGTTCCGTTTTCGTTCTTGCGTTTGTTTTTTCAAACCGAGTCCTTCAGCTTTGCGATTGGCTGGCAACTTGTTCAGGTTGCACCCCGCCTACTGCCCGAAGCCAGTTGGGATAGGCTCCAGTACCCTCACAATCCTTGTGAGGACAAGCGGTCAAGGGAATGGATGGATGGATGGATGGATCCTTCAGCTTTTTTAGAACCCACATCAACTGCCAGAGATGATCACCGGGCCCAAGGTGTGACTCATTCTTTGTGGAACGCCCCGGAAAAGGGACACATTCCTCCTATCTCCATTGGGTAATCCTCATGTCGTCTGGTGGGAACTGGAAGCAGTTGAATGGCCTCTCAGCTGGCACGTCTGGTCACTGGAGCAGTTTACTGGTTTCTCAGTTGGCTCCCGCTGGTGGCTGGCTCCTGATGGTGGGGGTTGAGCAGAAAGCGGACCCCCTGCTGGTCTGATAGGCAAGATGTGGAACCAGGTGCCCCGTGGACTGGACTAGATTGACCCTTCCATCACCTCATTCTGGGCGCAGGACATTTTCATTAGTCACTAATAAACATTTATTCACATCCCTTCTTTTTGAGTGTGGTATTAGTTAGGAGTTAGTAAATGTTAGTAAAGTTCTGTAGGCCTGTCCTGTGGGAAAAAATTCTGTTTGTTGTGACATTCAATTAGGATCCAGCCTTTGGCTGACTTTAATGACCTAAGCACATTCATTAATGCAAAAAATGAAAATCTTAGCCAATTCAAATCTGACGAGGCCAATTTTGTTTACAGAATATAATGATTATTGAAATGTTTTATTATAATATTTACTGTTATAGATATAGCATGAATGTGCTTCCAGCCATTAAATAAATGCAACTTTCGCCAACAAATAAAATCAAAAAATAACATCTAACCCCAGGGCCCCAGGGGAAAATAGAAATGGAACATATTCACCTTATTTTCGCCGTCCCTGCCAAAACTTACTCCTTCTCCATGGTCAAGGAAATCCCCAATTGTCCTCCTGTAAAATTCATTCTCACGGACTATCTATAATTATCACATTAAGACTAACTTTTAATTTTATATTTATTTAATTCAACATGGACTGTTTGTGTCCTTCGCAACGATATACCCAGACCGACCAATAATTCCCCCATCTGAAAAAATCGACTTAGAGAATTTTTCAGACTCTAATAATATACAAGTTCTGCAGTAAATAAATTTTGCTTGTTTTTTTGTTTAAAAAGAGGGGAAAATGTTACATTTAACCAGTAAATTCGACAATGCGCCCCAAGCAACTATTCAAATTTCAAAAGAAAATTTGGAAAATATTAAAAGACTAAATTCAATAAGCGTAAAATATAATAATTAAGATTGAAATAAATTTTATCTTATCTTTATTCACATTAGCTGTTTTCAATTTCTGAAACCAGACGAAATTTACCTGTATTATCTTTTGTACTATAAAAATATTGTAGCTTAAGCCAATGAATTTTACAAAGAATTTCAGTTTTCAGCCAATCCATCAAATATTATTGATACATAAAGTTGCCCTTAGTTTTAATGTTACCATTAAGCTTGCTAGTCCCCCTTGTTGATGTTTGTCCAAAAAGCTGACTGTTTTAAAATAGACAGAGATAAACAAATCAGATCAAATCAAAATAGACATCAAACGTTTTTAAAATGTAATAAATCTGTGTGTATATAGTGTTATCAATCAGTTCGTTATTTTTACGAAATGTTTTACTGTAAATGTTATCACCTTATATCTGTCAAAAAATATAGAGTGCAGTGTAAACAGTCAATATCACATCATATGGTCTGGTATCACTAACTCAAGGCACAGGACAGTTCGGGACGCAGGAATGCATTAAGGAAGCATTGGAGCAGTTTTTCATTTAAGACTTTTGCATGTGAGTTCAGGGTGCAGTCATTGTGGAAACTTTCCACCAGGTGGCGTCAGGAACCTCTGCTCTCCATCAGGTGGCAGCCCGAGCAGGTGGAGCGCTGATCAGGGGATGGCCGCACCTCGTCCCTCTGCTGGTGGTAGCATTTGCAGTTTCTTTGTTGGTGGGGGTTTTGTTTTGAAGAGATCTGTGTCCCGCCAGTTGACTTGTTTTGAAATAATGACCCCGACCAATGACCCTCACTCGACTGAAAACATTCAAATCTGCCCCAACAGTATTTAGGTTATAACATGTCAGTAAATATTAAAAACAAAAACTTCCTTTATTCAAAAAAAATTTCAAAAAATTTTGAGAAGGGGGAAGAAAAAAATAAAAAATAAAATAAAATAATTAAAACAATGAAAGTTTACAATTTTAAATAATTGCTAATTATATGTCAATATTTGTTATGGTTTACAATATTTAATTTAATATGTTTTTCATACCTTCATAAATAATACTTAGGATGAGATAGGACATATACACTCTAACAATTTACAAATATAGTCAATTAATAAGTGTGTAGTTTTCAATTAATGTTTTCTCAATGGAGGCCGCAGCCCGTAAAGTCAGCCTTTAGTCAAACATCAAAGCAGGAATGATTTTTTTAATTACATAGCACCTCAAGTTATGTCAAAAATGTGATTCTTCCAGATAGCTTCCCCATGAAACGGTCCAATCTTCCAGAGTATCGTAGTTCAATTCTGAAATGAGACTTCAAATGTCGAATTCAAAGGTTAAATATATTCAGGAGAGATTAAAATTATTTTTCTATTTATAAACATGGGAAAAACTCATTTTTAAATTATAATTAACACATTACTTCATCCCTAGGACGGGAGATAAGGAATTTGTCGTCTCCACTCCTTCTAATGGGTGATAGCCGCTTCTGAAAAGATGTTTCAAGGTTAAATAATGTTCTCGCGTACGAGAAAAATCATAAGGGAAAAACAATCAACTATATAAAGAATTATTCCACATTAGTCGCCATCCAAGTTATTCGTTTTTAGTTATTATTATTATTATTATTATTATTATTATTATTATTAAAATAGGAGAGTAGAGACTAAACTATCTAATATAAAAATAATCCAAAAAAGTTAAATATATATTTTCTCATTAAACTTTAAAAGCAGATTAACAATCACACAATTAACATCTTCCTTTTATAAAAACATTTTATTTTACCTCATTACAAAGGTTGATTGGCTTTTGGCATTTTTAATTTGAAAAAGGGGGACATCTGGTGGTCAAAATGAGTCACAACAACTATAATTTTCAAATTGACCTCACGTCATCAATTTATTAAAGGGTGACACCTAGTGGTCAGCTAGGAGATTTAAATGAGGGCTCATAAAATTAGTTACGCTAATAGTTCATGTAATGTCGCTTAATTATTTGACGCAGACCCTGAAGCTCGTCGTTTTAGCGTGAAAATCTTATTAGTAATTTTACCGTCTAATTAATTTATCCCGTTTAGCGTTTATTAACTCTTTTACTACAAGACGTTAAAAGACGTCCCCCCATTTTTATTTATTTTTTTTTTGAAACGGGTGCTGGGAAGGCTTACGGAGCTCTCCTGAAAGTTTTAAGCAGGTCTCGTGAGCCTAATGACTATTTTTGGCCCCTAGAGGGCAGCGATGACTCTCTTTTGACAAGATCGGGTGGACGTCAGTAGAGGCGGAGCTAGAGCGTTGAGCAGGAGATCAGAATGGAAAACAAAGGAAAAATGGCGGCCGGTCGCGAGGAGCTAACGCCAGAGCCGTTTTTTTCAAAGACCAAAAGCATCGCTAAAAGAGCACATTGTTGATGACGATGATCATCATCGATGATGAAGATGATGGTGACTCCGTGGTTGGAAAGCATTGACGCGGCAGTAGAAGACGTTAGATGGAGCTAGATGGAGGAGGGAACGGGCAATGGCGAGCGTTTGCAAGCAGCTCTACACTTACAAGACAAAAGGCATCGACCAACGCTAAAAGAGTACATTGATGACGATGATGATGAAGGTGAATCCAAGCTTGACAGCGAAATTGGAACCGCTGACGCGGCGGCTATGACGGTGTCGTAACGCGAAGCGCAACCGAGCACGCACAGGCGGACGTTCGATCGGACGACGGAGAGTGCCCCGAGTCCAATGCATATTCATCGGAGGAAGTGTGTACAGTCTGCTACTTGCTTTTTATTCCCCGGAAAATAAGGCCGTCAAGAAAGTGTAACGTTTGCACGCAAAACGGACCAATGCGAAAGTGAAAGTAAACTGTGTGCGAGTCCTGGCGTCTCCTTGTACACAGGAGAGCGTTACAAAAAGAAAAACTGTATTTGATACATCCACATAATTGTAAGTAGTACCACAGTTGCACACATTTGTAAATAGTTTGCGAAATTGTTTTGGCAAATTGTTACACTGTTGAATGGAAATAAACGCATTTTGCAATCAAAAAACACTTTTTCATTGTTGGTGAAAGCGTTTTACAGAAGTAAAGCACTATTTAGGTGTTTGTGGCATCATTCATGGACAAAAAGAAGTGTACAATTCACTAGAGTGCATGAAATAACATCGTTTCACAAAAAGCTCTTTTTCTCCGTTTTTTGTTTCAAAACAGAGAATTTCGGTGAAAGTAACCATTTTCTATTGTTGATTACTGAAGAACGGAATAAGGTAGAAACAAACTTTTTTTTTCTGATGAAAGATGAGAGTCCAATCTTTCATTTGGTTGGATGTGTGCTTCCATAGTCCAAACACAACATTTTCTGTGGACCTTGAAAGATCACTCAAAATGCTTAAATCGGCTGGCACTGGCGACAACCCGTTTTTGAAAACGTCTGGCAGTCAAAGAGTTAAACTGTTTCATCTGTTTTATTGCGTAAATTTGTATTATACAGTTATTTTATTTGCAAAGCAACATTTCAGCATTAATCATTATTTAATACACTTTTCTTAAGGCTACGTCTGGGACTCTCCTCTATATAAAAATTACATACACTCATAACACTCTTAACAAGTGCTAGTCTTCTACGCACATTCAAAGTTAAATTGCCGTCATTAAAACCATCAAACAAATGCCTTATCTTATTAGAATAAACTAACCTTTTCCACAATATAATCAAGTCCCGTCGTTCAGTATTAAATAGATTTTATGTCATTATTTTACGGTAATATTTAATCCGGAAGCTTTAGTTCCGACTAGCGGAAGCAATATCAGGTCAAATCATTTAGTCCTTCAGAATAAAAGCGTACCGTAGCCCCAACATTTTAAGTCATTATTTAAAGTTATATAAATGGTTATAACTTCACAAAAATACCTAAAGCTAGTATTCTAGCATTATTCATCATCATCTTATCCAAAAATACACGATTATGTGTCGTTTTTATTCCACTCGTAAACGCGTTCTTATATCTCGTATTTTACTTCGAACGCCTGGCGGCGCAAACCTCAACGTCCCCCATTAATAAAATTAACTTACCGTAGCTTATAACGGCGCCATAAGATTTATTCCACCGCAATCGTATATCCATTTTATTAGTTTTTCAAACCCCGGATATGTCTACTGGGCATTTCCCCGATCGCAGATGCGCATGCGCTCGCAACTCCCTGTCGCCTCATGACGCGGCATTCGGCTCCAACCATTTTTGTAGTTCTCAAATAGTGTCCATACTTTCTATTAATTATTGCCCGTATTTTATAGCTTATTATATTATATTATATTGTCTTATATTGTAGCTAAGTCGTATTAATATTTAAAAATGAAGTGACGTCTCACTCATAACAGAATTAGTCAACTGTTCTCGTCGCGGTCACTTTAAGATTTTACCGTGCTTCACCGACAAGACGGCATACAAACAAACACATACTACGAACAGACAAGATATGTCGCTTTGTACGACATACTGAAGACATTTAACATTTTCAATTTGATGTTTTACTGTTTTTGAATTTACTTATAGGCATATCAATGTGATATAATCATGAGTGTTTAAAATAATATAGTGGAATAATGATTTTGTGAACTTTATTTTATCCTCTCACCCTCAAAGCTATTGAAGATAGGAATGTGCATGATGTTATCAGAGCCTTTTGTCATTGGAGTCTAAAAGTCTGGGGTTAGATCCTAATTGCATTTGTTCCCCCAGTCAAGAAGGGGAACTGTATGTAAATGTCTGTTTACTAATAAGATTACACCTTTGTCCAACCTGGAATCAACATGTCTGTATGTAAACGTCTGCTTACTAATAACATCACACATTTGTTCACTAGGAGTCGACATGTCTGTCCTTTCATCAACTTAGGAGGGGAAGAGGAACCTTTTATCTTTTGAGTATAAATGAGTCGATGTTCTGTAGATTGACACACACTTGGGGTCATCACTTGCATTCAGATGTGGTGTCCTAACGGTGTCTTTGGAAGCTTTTAAATAAATCCTTGCAAGGAACCTTGTTCATCAGATCTCGGATACAATTATTTTGAACACGCAAAGATTACACTTAATATAGTAATCAAACAATTCCTTCATTTGGTGACCCCGACGAGCGACGTTGCGGGCTGTGGCGTTCACGGACGGATACAATTCCAGGCGCCTAATTAATTACGGTGAGTGGACATTTATCCACGTTTGAGGAATTCTGTCTGTTTCGAGTCGCTGCAGCTGGTATTCGTCTTGCAAAATTACATTGGAGATGAGATCTGTGTGAAAAGGTGAAAATTTGAAGTCGTTGTGTTGGACACGAAGTCCCTGATTTCGGATTTTACTACGGGGTTCGAACTGTACACGTACGTGGTGACGACAGCATTGTTTACAGAAGTGTCATTACGTTGGTTGTTGCGCTGAAAGGGAAACACAGGCAGACGCAGCGGATTTGCGCCGCTGCTAAGAAGTCGAGAGATTCTTGGATAAATTTGATATTAAGAGGTATAAATTGACACAGCGTACGTACGCCGCTGTTATAAATTTGGTACTAAGAGGCACAGGTAGACGCAGCGGACTTACGCCGCTGTTAAGAAACCGTTAGATTCTTGAATAGATTTGTTCAGCAGGTAGACGCATGCGCAGATGAGGTACGTAACGTTACGATGGATTGTGCACAATTAAGACGGATTGTGGCAAACGGGCTGAAGCAGGCGTTTTATTAAAAATTACAGAAAACACGGCAGTCTCGTTCTGAAGGAATCTTAGAGATTGTAAGTCCCTGCATTTCTGAGGCAATTGTTAAGTACATGTAGAGTTGGAAACAACTTTTCGCTGCGAAGGAGCCAAGAGACTGCTTTGTGATCATCTTAAAGCAGTATTTATTTTCAGGGATACAGGTTGACGCATAGCTTTTATTATTTATAAATGCTATTGCTAAGAAATCGAGAGATCGCGATATTTATTGTTTTTGGATAATTTTGTTTAGCTGAAAGGAGCGCTCCACCGTTTGAAACGGCATATGATATTGAATTTCCACGGCGAATATAGGATTAATTACTACGGTTCGAGTGCTGTGTGAGAAGTAAGTCCGTGAAGATCCTGGATATATTTATTAAAGTCGCGCAGATCTGTTTTATTTTCGTCTTGTTTTTATTTTTCTGAGGAAAAAAAAAAAATATAATAATAATTTTTTTGGGGGGATTAATGAGAATAGTTTTGATCTGTTATATTGTAGTATCATAAGTGAGACGTCACTGACTTTATAAATATTAAAAACGACTAATTACTACATATTATGGACGAAAAAATTCGACCGTAACTAAGGAGGTTCGGTTTGCATAGACTTCCGGCCGAGAGTCAGAATTGGTCGCTAAGCGAACAGTGAGTTCATGATGCTGGACGCATTTCCACCACGGCGTCAACGTAAGTATGAAACTCTTTTAAATGTTTGAATGCGCACTAATTGTGATAGTGGTTGGTTCTCACCGTTGTAAAATGTGGTGTGTTCGTGGAATTTGATTGTGTAAACAGCGCCAGACGCTGATTACCTCCGTGAAAAACACATCTATAGTTTCTTCGAATGGAAGAAAAGTTAGACGGTGTGGGGTCGTGGACCAAATGTTGGGTTGTGCTAGAATGTTAGCGTTGGGTAGCTCTGTGAAAGTTGCGCGGATGGCGGTGTTAAGTGATTTTTGAGAATGAGGAGGCTGATGCTAAGCTAGCGGCTCTGCTAGCGTACGAGTTGCCATGTACAGGAGATGAGTTTTTGGTAAGACGCTACCGCGCGAATCTGTTTTTAAGGCTAAGGATGAGTTAGCTGCGGGCAGCCGCATCTGTTAAGAAATTGGAACATAAATTGGATGAAGTGTTGACTGTGAAAGATGACCCGCGGGGAAAATTTGAACCAAGCGAGAGCTCTTGGCTTAGAAATGAATTGTTGAGTGTACGCGTTTGTTTGTTAAGCTCCATGGTGTGTTGTGGCCACGCGGTTTTTCGTTGGTTGTCTTACAATGTGCGCGACGTGTCTGTGTCGCAGCCGTAACGTTGCGATGGATTGTGCGCGAATAAGTCGACATTTGAGCTATACGTACGTGGTGATGTTATTATTCGACGAAGTAATGGTGTATTTTACAAATGAGTGCGCACTTCGGAGAGGTTTGTGTTCGTCTGTGGTTATTTTATTTTTTGGAGGAGAAATGAGCAACGTTGCGGTGAGAATTATGGTCTTTTGAATTGGTTCAACAACTGAGACGCCACTGAATTAAGTTGAGGAGTTTGTGTTGTGTGTGAGTGTGTTCTGGGTCTAGTTTGGTGAGTTGAAACTGTGAATATGTGAAGCATGTGTGAATTGTGAGTTTAAAGGGGGGATTTGATTTCTTCTTGGTTTTGTGTTTTTTCTCCTGAATGCCTTTATGACAATGGAGAGGAACTGAAGTTAAGTGAAAGGAGGACTGAGTTTGTTGGAAGGCAGGTATTTTGTGTCTCCAAAAATGAGCGAGATAAGATAGGATGTATATGAATGGCGTTTTGTAGGAAGAGGTAAAGAGTAGGTTTCAATGGAAAAGAGGTGGAAAAAATTTCCTCTCTCTCCAGTTTCTTTGTCCTCAAAAAAGGGTGAAAAAGAATGGTAGCAGGAAATCTGTATATTTTGAAAGGATGGGGGCCGTGAGCTGCTGTCTTAAGAAGGTGGTGATTTGTACTGTTGTCTGTTAAAATTAAATTAAACTAGATAAAAAAGGACAGGGGAGTGTGTATGATAAGTTTTTCTTCCGCCCCCCTTCTCTCTCTCTCCTTTTTGTCTCCTGTGGGGAGGGGTGTGTGATAAGTTTAGTCCTCTCTCCCATTGTCTCCATTTGGGAGACTTGTAGTCTGTTGTGTGTGTGAATAGCAGGGGTCTTCTAATGCTAATCTGTTAAAATCAAATTGTTCCTGTTATGCGGAAGGATATAGAGGTCTAGGTGTTAACTACAGGCCACTATCATATTATTTTTAAAATCAGATCTGTGTTTTTTATAGTTGAATGAGTAATAAAACCAAATTTTAATATAGTTGAATAAGTAATAAAACCAAATTTTAATTGAAATAGACTTTTCATTTTTGATTTTTATATTTCCCCTGCATCTCTGATAACTTATTCGTAGGTGTGAAAATGATTTAACCTTTGTCCTTATCTGAGTCCCATTCTAGAAGTCTGGAGAGGACTTTCCTCCAAGTGGCCAGGGTGACTGACAGCTGTCACATTTTCTTAAATTTGAGGTAACCCGTAATGAAGATGTCTATGGTAGACATATGCGTAAATATAGTACTACTACTTGCTATAGTGTAGTGATCAAATTCAAATAAAACCACAAAATAAATAAATGAATAAATTAAAAATAGTTTGAAAAACAAAAGATTTTGGGGGAATTTTTTATTTTATTTTTTCTTGGAAATTGAATGACAACAAGCAGTGTTATCTTGCTATGACAACAAGCAGTGTTCTCTTGCAATGATCTCATCTTCCTCTGTCTGTTACGAGGTGTAGTGTTTCGAGCAGGTTCAATCTTTGACTGAAAGGTGTTTCACTTGGGTGACTCAACCAAAAAGTGCTGGAAATGGAATGAACAGCATTCTCCTGCTATGCTTGGTGCACAGAGTGGACGGCGAACTGAACAATGGTCACTTTCGGGGGGGAAGTGACCACACGGACTGCGAAAAGGATGGTACACTGTAAATCCGCTCGTCCTGTGACTGTTCAATGACTCTTGTGCATTGTTTGAGCATAATGTCCAGCAACTTTTTGAGCAGACAGGATTATCATCGATTCTGCCATGATGAACTTTTCCTGAGAACTCCAGTACGCAAAGCCCAGTGCCCGCTTTGAACTTTGCGCTGCATAAACTGCTATCGACAAGGACAGGAAGGAATATGAACTCCAGTTGTGGACTCAAAGTTCTGGAATCATCTGAGTTTGGTGCCTGAGGTCGTATGTTGTATTCTGTTTGTAGACATTTGCACTCTGTACTATGTCAGAAGGGAAGATGTGATCTATAGCAACGCAGTTTCGGAAATTGAGAACAGCTTATGTGAATTAGGGTAGTATAAAATTTATTTTAATCTGTAATACTATATTTTCCGTTGTTTGATGCTTGTTGAATTTGGCCTTCTATTTTTTTTTTTCCCATTTCTCTTTTATAACTTTGGCTTCTCAGAGTGGACTCAGATATGGAACACTTACGGCGAATTTGCTGGTTAAATTTTTAATTTTTGATTTAGGTCGCAGCACTGATTTTTAATTGGGTCATGATCTGCAAAGTTGCCTGCTGTGTTTTTACAAGCCCCCACTACTCTGTAGAAGAGGTGAGGTTAGGTAGCATTTTAAGAATACTTTTTGGTTGGTTTAAAGTAGGGATTTTGTTTTGTTTTTCTGATTATAACTCGTTTCTTTTACTAGTTGAGATGGCAGATATTTGGAAGATTTGTGACCTGCAATAGATTAATGGGGTTGTTTAAAAAAAAGATTTTCTTCTCTTCCTGACCCTAAAAGTCCTCCGCTGCAGTATCTTAATTTACATCTGCTTGAGTTGTTTTTCTCACTTTAAGTTGCCTGAACAGGATTCAAATTTACATTACAAACTATTGCCTCAAAGGCTTTTGTTTTGATGGCTCATGGCTAGCTCAGCTGGAGATCTTTTTATAGTTCTGGTGTTGGCCAAATTGTCACAATTTGGTTGTTTTTCCTAATCTACAGGACACAAGGTGTCTGTTTTTTCCTCTTTGAAGCAGCAATTTGGAAGCGGCTTTTCACATTCAGGTCTGAAATGATCAAAATTGATCTTTATCAGATGGGGGAATGACTGGTCTGTCTGTGTATGGTTGAAAAGGAAGTCTGATGTGAGAATGAAGTTTGGTGTGAGGAATTTACAGGCAGAGAATGGAGAGGATTTTGACCATGGGAGGAAAAGTAAGTTCTACAAAGATGACAAAAGACGACCCTTATAGCAGAAATACGGTAAGTATATTCAATTTCAGAAACAATTGAAAAGTATAATTTCTAGAGCCCATGGAATTTGCCATTTAGGTGTGGAAGGAACATTGGGACACCTGGTGGACATTATTTTATGAGACAAGTTGTAAAAATGAACTGCAGGACTGCAGTGTTTATTTAAGGTATAAGTATAAATCTCTTCTCAGACTGTTCATGGCCCGGCCGGACATGAATAGTTCTGAGTTAAGATGATGTTGTTTTTAAATGATTTACACTGCTATAATAAGAAACCAGCGTTAAAAATACAGAAATTTGATGTACGACAAAGAGCACATTTATGCTAAATCTACAACAGTAAATATCATGGTAAAATATTTGATTAATCATTATCTACCATCATAAGGGTTTCCTAGGAACACTTCATAAGATATAGAAACAATTAACATTTGCTAAAAATTACCAGGTGCTCTTTTCAAAGTAAAGAATGAAGACTGTATGTTATAAGTGACTAAATGATAATGATTTTGCTTTCAGATATGGTGAAAAAATGGTCGATGTGGTTTGCTGATCATAATAGTGGGAGCCACATGAGGTCCCAGGCTCATCAATCACATCAATTGACCCCGACCGAGGGGGTTGACTAAGCTGCTGATCTGCGCCCACACCAATTGGAGCCATCTAACGGATCCCACCACACCCGTTTGGAGTGCCTTTTCCCTGGGCACACGGAGGAGGTCGCTGAAAGAAGATTCATTGGAGTGCCTTTTCCCTGGGCACGGATTGAGTCACACTGGGAATGAAGTCCCATGACCTTTCTTGCGATCTCTGGCAGTGAGCCAGGGTTCGGAAAGAGGCTGACAAAGCCTCTTTTAAAAAAAAAAAAAGACCAACTGTCGAACGCACTTTTCATTCAACAAGACCTTCATCAGGAGATGGCTTCGAGGGACGGACACATCTGCTATTGCGTCGTGACACTTAACCACATCACATAGTGTTATGCCTCCCATTTATTATGCCCCTTCCACCGAATTTTTTAATGAATCATACTGAATTTTGACTGCTAAGCCCCTCTATCTATCTTTCTCTCTCTCACCTGCTATTCTTATTTCTAAACTCCACACATAAACATTGCTTCATTTTGCGACGATCAAGATCCGCGCTGGACTTTCTCTCTAGACTATTGTGGGATTAAATGTCCGGTTTTTGAACTTATAGAAGTTCAATGGTAGGACTGAATACATTTAACATTTTCAATTTGATGTTTTACTGTTTTTGAATTTACTTATAGGCATATCAATGTGATATAATCATGAGTGTTTAAAATAATATAGTGGAATAATGATTTTGTGAACTTTATTTTATCCTCTCACCCTCAAAGCTATTGAAGATAGGAATGTGCATGATGTTATCAGAGCCTTTTGTCATTGGAGTCTAAAAGTCTGGGGTTAGATCCTAATTGCATTTGTTCCCCCAGTCAAGAAGGGGAACTGTATGTAAATGTCTGTTTACTAATAAGATTACACCTTTGTCCAACCTGGAATCAACATGTCTGTATGTAAACGTCTGCTTACTAATAACATCACACCTTTGTTCACTAGGAGTCGACATGTCTGTCCTTTCATCAACTTAGGAGGGGAAGAGGAACCTTTTATCTTTTGAGTATAAATGAGTCGATGTTCTGTAGATTGACACACACTTGGGGTCATCACATTGCATTCAGATGTGGTGTCCTAACGGTGTCTTTGGAAGCTTTTAAATAAATCCTTGCAAGGAACCTTGTTCATCAGATCTCGGATACAATTATTTTGAACACGCAAAGATTACACTTAATATAGTAATCAAACAATTCCTTCAATACCAAAACATATAAAATCCGGATAACTGTTTTTTCACATCTGAACAGTCTTGTCTAAGAATTTTAATAACGAATATTCATAGACCTATCGTCTGATCTAAAAGCGGCGTATTAAATCTGTTTTATGTCAATCTGACTTCCATAAATTGAGCTTGTCCCGATTACATAACAGCAGTCGTACTTCCTGTTGCGTCTATCGGCGACTTACTTTTATTCAAGGTTCATTTCTAATCACCCAAGAATCTACTGCTTGTAAAAACAAAATGCTTTTCTTGTAAAGACAAAAATGCTTTTCAAGCCGACTTCCCCTCAACTTAAACACATATATATGGACTTCAAACCAATAATCCAAATACCTAACGCTTGTAAAAACAAAAATGCTTTCCAAGCTGACTTCCTCTCAACTTCAACAACTTAACCACATATACATAGACTTCAAATCAATTATCTACGTATCTATCGTCTGTAAAAACAAAATTATAAAAACAAAATGCTTCCCAGACTGATTTCCGAGCGATCGCGTACAATACAACGTAAACACATATACATAGACTTCAAATCAATTATCTACGTATCCATCGTTTGTAGAAACAAAATTGTAAAAACAAAAGCTTCTCAAACTGATTTTGAGCGATCGCGTACAATCTAACATGACAGCATTTCCGTATACAATGCTACGTCACCACGTGTATAGTTCAAACACCGTGGTAAAATCCGAAATCTGGGACTTCGCGTCCAAACACACGATTTCAAAATTTATCACTATTTTTCTTACACAAATTCCATCCTCAATATAATTTTGCAAGACGAATTTATCAGCCGCAGCGTTCTGAAACAGACAGAATTCCTAAAACGTGGATAAAGTGTCCACTTACCGTAATTAATATGTGGCCGGGGAATTCTTCCCGTCTTTGAACGCCCCGGTGTAAAATGTCGCTACGTCGGGGGTCACCATTTTGAAGAGGAATCTAGAATTTTGTCCTCTTTGCGTGTTCCAAAAATGAAGATAGATTTAATGTAAGAAAAATACACCTTTGCAAAAATGATTTAATAAAAAACAGAGATTCTCTGGACAAATAACTGCCTCTAATCATCACTTAAACATCGTGGGATTCAGAGCGTCAAATGTAGCTCTTCCGCGTGCACAACGGTTTCTTATAGTTAAAAAGACCTCCTCTCTTTCATTTGTAGACAAAACATACTCTCTGGTACTTTTCCGTGAGCGATGGCGAAAACAGAGTCAGGTGTGGGTGTTCAAAACAGATTCTGTTCTCAAGGACCAAATGTGTTTTCGCACAAAGCGCTGAGAAGGAACTTTTTTAGACTAAATAGTATGACCCAGTTTAAGGTCAGATTATACCGAAATCAACACCATCTGCTCTGCACAGGACACAAAACATTTCGACAAGGTTAATATAAAAAATTAAAATGTTAATAATGTGTAACAATGGTTAATAAAATAAAATGAAGTATTAAAAATGTTATAATATCTATCAGGTTCGCCAATTTCTATAGGCGATTCATCCGCAATTATAGTTGTAAGGCAGAACCTTTGACAAGGCTTACATCAGTAAAGAGACCTTTCAGTTGGGCCCCAGAAGCCGAGTCTGTGTTTGAGTTAAAACGTCTGTTTACCAATGCATCCGTTCTTTCTCACCCTGATCCAACTTTTCATTGTAGAAGTGGATGCCTCAGATTCAGGAGCAGGGGCAGTTCTGTCACAGAGGACCCCAGTTGACAAGAAGGTTCATCCCTGCTCCTTCTTCTCGCGTCGCCTCAGTCCTGCAGAACGTAACTATGATGTTGGTAATGGGGAGCTACTTGCCATTGTTCTGGCACTTCAGGAGTGGAGGCACTGCCTGGAGGGTGCAGCTGAGCCTTTCGTGGTGTTTACTGACCACAAGAACCTGGCCTATATCCAAGCAGTCCGAAGACTGAATCCTTGTCGCGGACGTTGGGCCCTGTTCCTGACCCGCTTGAACTTCTCAATTACCTACCGCCCGGGTTCCCGTAACATCAAACCTGATGCACTGTCGAGAAATTTCAGTTTGGATGAGGTGGACACCACCCCTGAGACGATTGTACCTGTGGTAGGTGGAGAAAAGGGTGACCAACACCTTGAAAGACATTTGTGTGCCTTAGGGATGTCCAACTGGCAAGCTGTTTGTGCCACAGGAGCTAAGGAGAGAAGTTTTGCAATGGGAACATGAGTCTAAAGTCTCCATCCTGGTATAAACCGCACGTTTCCCAGAAGTTTTGGTGGCCTGGGGTTAATAAGGACATTCAGGAATTTGTCACAGCATGTTCTGTTTGCGCCCGCAACAAGTCGTCTCACCGTTCCTCAGCTGGTCTGCTACACCCATTGCCCATCCTATCCCGCCTATGGTCACATGTTGCACTGGACTTTGTCACCGGTCTTCCCATGTCCCGAGGAAAGACTGTGATTTTTAGTGTTGTTGACCGGTTCTCCAAAATGGCACACTTCATTCCTCTCCCAAAGTTGCCTTCTTCGCTGGAAACTGCTAACCTGCTTATCGACCACGTTTTCCGGGTTCACGGCATTCCATCGGACTTGGTTTCTGACAGAGGTCCTCAGTTTGTTTCCCAAGTTTGGAGGGCTTTCTGCAAGGCAATGGGTGCCACAGTGAGTCTTTCGTCTGGGTACCACCCTCAGTCTAATGGCCAGACAGAGCGGGTCAACCAGGACTTAGGAGCTGCGCTCCGTTGCGTCTACTACCATCACCCTGGTCATTCCACCTCCCCTGGGTGGTGTATGCACACAATTCTCTCATCAGTTTGGCCACAGGTATGTCGCCTTTTAAGACAGCTTATGGATATCAGTCACCCGTGTTCCCTTCCCAGGAGAGCGATGTCTCCATCCCCTCTGTCCACCTTCGGCGTGCCCATCGGGTCTGGCAGCCTACCTTCCTTGGTTAGTTATTTTGTTTTTCTGTAGATACATGTTGACCTTTTGTCACGTCGCTTTTTGTTAGTGTTCAGTTATGCGTCAAGCTCCTTTTGTTCAATAAAAACTGTAAACCTTGCCCCCCATTTGAGTTGGATTTGAATCTTTCACCTGCGCTCCTGGGCTCCCTCATATACCTAAAAATTGTCGTAGATCTTGCTTAAACGTACAACCGGGGCTGCTTTGTTAAAAATTAGTAGGGGGTGCTAGTGAGCTTTTTTGCAAAAATCGTACAATACATGATAACATATTGTTCATTTTGCCAGGCCAAATGTGTGTGCCAAGTTTTACGAGTCGCTGTGCATGTTTAGGCCCTCAAACTCGGCGTTGTGTTCTTGGCAAACAGTGTGTAGCCCCGTCCACAGTGATTCTTGAAAAGTCACAAACTTCGTGTTGCAACATCATAAAGGCCTAAACTGTCTTCTGAGCCAATATGAGGTAGATCTGGTTAACCCGGTTGGAGAACAACTTCAAAGGAAAAAAAAATGTATTTCATTTGGCCAGTAGAGGGCGCTATGACTATGATGAAATATAAGTTTGTAGATGTCTTCAGGACTGGACTCTCGTCAAATGTGTGAAATTTAGAGACGATAGGATCATCTGGGTCAAGTTAGAGCAGCTTTTAATGTCACGGTGAATCATCAGATTTTGCAGCACCGTCATGGCCACACCTTTTGCCAAAAAGTCACAATATGGGTCATGACCAACATGTTAAGACTTTTGTGACAAATTTGGATTTCTTTCACTGGTGCAGTACATGAAAATGTAAATTTTTATCACCACTCGGTGGTGATATAGATGTAAGCGAATATTATCATATAGATGCCTTCAGGTCGTGACTTAACTTGCATGAGAAGTTTTGGATTTTTTTGAGGTATGTACAGGGGCGTAAACATTTTCTCCTTTGTGGCAAAGCAAATATGAAACTCAGTTTCAAAGAAAAGTTTGAGGCCCTTGTAATATAAAAACACTCGTACAAAACTCAAGATTTTTTTCTCCAAGTGTTGCCCCAGGTCTTGAGATGATACAGGCCAAGTTTGAACTCAATTGAATGTATAGTCTTGGAAAAGGGGTCAAATGTATGACCCCTGTGAATGAGCCAAAATTGGACATTGAAACATTCCTATCTCGCTTCCTGTACTATTTAGGATATGGCCGTCTCAGGGTGCTACACGTGCCTGCCAATTTTTGTAGCTGCAGGCTAAACGTGCCGGGATTGGTTTTTATTTTTTGTCCAGTAGGGGGCGCTATGGAGCCATGTCATTATGACAACTTTATAATATCGCCGTACCCAAAGAGTGTGCAAAGCTTGGTGAGTTTTCGTTTATGTCTAGGGAGTCAAAAATGGGATCGTTTGCGGAGAAGAAGAGGGCATACTAATAGTAATAATACGAACGAAAAACAATAGACACCCGCTTGCCGCAAGCGCCACTGCAGCTTCAGGCTGGCCGGGCTCCCGCGAGTCGGCCGCACCCTTGGTCTGGTTAGCCGCGGGCGCTCTCTCTGGTAATGATCCTTTCGTTGTCGTCATTTCCACATTCCGCTCGTCCCTTCGATTCGTCTTTAAAGTATTACTCAACAGGAAGTCAGACTTTTGCTCCACCCCTCACTAAGAAATCGGCGCTCAAAGGGGCTGTTGCCTGAATGACCAGAGCTGTATACATAGTAACCAAATGACGTCACCAACCCTCACTTATCGACCCAGCACGCACGCCTTTGGTTTTTACTACAAGTTACTTTGATTCATTCATTATGTTCATTCATTCTGGATTTTCACAAACTCTTCACAATGGTGCACACGTGTGCCGTTCATGGGTGCAAAATTGGGCGAACAAAGATGTGAAATGAAACTTCTACATGCCCTCATTTGCCCCACATTGTGTGCCAGTGTACATGGAATGTCGAATGGGAACGAGAGTGTTCAGAATTACAAAAGATACATCAAATGGATTTCCAACCGACAAAGTCTACCAGTGTGTTCTGACCATTTTGAATAGGGTAAGTGTCATTGTAAGATGATAAAAATGCTATTACCATAATGCGATCGTGATATGTGAGCCGCTAGCTCTGGTTAAAAAATAGATCCGTGGTCAAGATGTTCGATTTCGAGATCTCTCCAAATACCCTCTTTAAGGTCTCTTATTTTCCTTTCCCAGCAGCCCAAAAGTTTAAATTGTTGTTAAAGTGTACGAAAATAAGTGATGAATCAACAATGTTGTTTTTGTTGTAACAGGCTAGCGCTAGTTACTAGTAGCTAGCGCCTTCGGGGAACTAGCTAACTTGGTTTAAAAATAACCCAAGATTCTTCACCTCGAATTCACAAATGAAAAATGCACATAGCAACCAATAAAAGCCGAAAGTACAGAAGACGCAAGAATGCCTGTGTTTTGAGAGCCAAGCCATACTATCTTGGAGTATATGTCGTCCGGTCCAGGCAGAATCGGCAAATGTTTGTAATCCAATCGATTCCACTAACCAAACATTTCAACGTGTTCCGCTGAAATAACAGAAGAACATTCGTTGTAACCACAATAGAAGCAAAGTTGACACCGGCGGAAAGTTGACCCAACATGAGGGGTGTACTCGCGATCCCATGACGTCAGTGAATAAAGGGAGAGTTTGGCCAACTCGGCTTCAGCAGGGTAACAAGATGGCGTCCATATGTCATGTGACCAGCACTGTGATTGGTCAACTGCTGGTCACATGACATATGGACAACATCTTGTTACCCTGCTAAAAACCGAGTTGGACAAACTCTCTCTGTGCTCTTATGTCCAAATTCACAAGGCTGGGTCCTCCGAAGGCAGAATTTGTCGGCTGTATGACGTCACTCCCGGCGCGCCTCGACAGCCCGCACAGACTTGACGGCCATATGAATGGATTGTCAATGCTGCGTGTTGGTAGCGCATTGACCGACACTCCATTCATTTGTAAGTCTGTGTGTATTGTTGAGTTGCGTCATGCAGCCGACAAATTCGGCCTTCGGAGGGCCCAGCCTTGTGAATTTGGCCACAGGCAGAGTTGTCCAAACTCTCTCTATATACAGCTCTGTGGCGGACCATTGGGTTGCGAATGGAGAGAGGGTTGGGCGTGGTCTGGCTGTGATTGACAGCAGCAACTCACTACGAAGCCGTTTAAGGAGGCGCTTACGAGGGTGACGCAGTACATATTGTCTCGTGTATTGAGAGGACAAACAGCAGAATTGTGTTTATCTCAGTAATTAACCTTAATATGGCGCACCAAACACACGGGCTGTGTCTTTATGTCCACCCTTGTCTCCTAATCCCTCATTCACTACATAGCCCCATATTATATAGTGGCTTAATATGCAGTGCCCTCATTCTGTTTGGCGATTCGGACCGCCAGCTCACTACTTTCTCCTCGTCGCATATCACGTGACCACCGTAACTGTTACGATGGACCGGCGCATAAATCTCTGACTATTTGAAAATATTGTAAAACTGTAATTTTGTTGTAAATATTTGTTGTAAATATTTTCAACTAAAACGCATTAATTATTTCCATAGTATTTATTAATGCGTCGCTTTGATTCTCGTGCTTGCGCTGTTGCACATGCCATGTTTTTTTTTTCCATACTCACAATGCATTGTGGTCTATATCAACCCGGTTGAGTGAACATCGATGTTTACTATTTTTCAGAGTGCATTGTGGGTAATTTTGAGTGCCCTACATTTTCGCTCCCTGGACATTCGCCAGTACAAAATGGTGTGACCCCGCAGTAGGGCACGATATAGGGAGTAGGGTGCATATTCGAACACAGCCACGGTTTTCGCCCCAAATTCAAGCTAAATTCAAACAAACATGTACTAAAATGTAAAAATAATGACCAGGACATGTAGACAGCATTTTGTTACTTGTTACTTTTGTTTTATGTGCACAGCAACGATTAAAAAAAGAAGCGCAAAAACTCAATCATATGAAGTGTTACACACGGTCCCCTACATCCCTGCTTGTGATAGGCTCTATCTCAACCTATGAGATGACGCGATGGAGAGTGTCGAAGTTGAAACGACAACATTATGGACTCCAGTGCACTCAGAAGGAGCTAGCAAGTCGGCTGGCTACTCAGAGCGCCCACCCATGGCCTTACCTGCGGGAAATGTTCACCTTGGTCAGCTTGAAGAACATGGCGAAAGCATTGTGTCCTGTGTAAACCTAAAGTCCACGAGCTAACCGCCTGCAAGAATTCCATGATCAATCTGAAACAACTTATCGAGGTAAGGTACAGTCAAGCTAAATAATCACTACCCTTTTGTTAGCTTGACCCTGGTTAATGCACTGATCTGAATATGACTGGATAGCCGATAGCCCGAGCAGACTACTGTATAAACTATCCAGTATAGATTAGACATATAAAGCTCGTAGGCAGTTAGTATGGGGGTGGGGTGGGTTCTGGCGGGGTGGTCACTATTTTTTTAACAAGTAAAAAAAAAAGAAAAATAACAAGTGGACGGTATGTGCTGCTTTGAAGACGATAAAGTCACAGTTCCCTAAACCCCAATATTAGATTTGGCAGAGGCATCTTTTGTTGAATTACATTTATTTATTTATGTTTAACAAACTCAAAGCATCATAAATCATGCTGTTTCTACTAAGTACTGTCTCAAATGTTTTCCAATTTCCATACTGTAATGTAAAGGATCGTATGCCGAGAAACGTTACTTGGGAGGAGCAATATGGCGACCTCGCGGCTTCAAAAGACTTGTCCTATCGGCTATCCAGTCATATTCAGATCAGTGGGTTAATGGCATTAGTTAAGCATTACATGCTATATTAGCATAATAGACCAGCTTGGTTCCATTTGTTTGCTGTCAGATTTCATAAGGTACAGATATTTTTAACTCCTATGTATAAATGGCATTATTGGCTGATGTAGTGGAAACTGAATTAATTTCCACCGCATCTTTAAACCAAGGGCACTATCTAGAGGAGTAAAAAAAAATGTTGCAAGGGCTTCCTGAGGGGATTTATTCAGTTTTAAGGGTTTGTTAACTCTTTGACTGCCAAGCATTTTCAGAAAAGAGAACATGTGGGTGCCAACTGATTTAGAGCATTTTGACTGATCTTTCAAGGTCCACAGAAAATGTTGTGTTTGGACTATGGAAACACAGATACTACCAAATAAAAGATTGAACTCTCATCTTTCATTGAAAAAAAAAGTTTGTTTCTACCTTATTTAGTTTTTCAGTAATCAACAAAAGAATATAGGTTAGTTGCACCCAAATGTTCTGTTTTGGACCAAAATACGGAGAAATCAAGCTTTTTGTGAAACGATATTATTTCATGCACTCTAGTCTATTTGACACCTTTTTTTCCCCATGAATGATGCCACAAACACCTAAACAGTGCTTTACTTTGGTAAAACACTACCACCAACAATGAAAAAGTGTTTTTTGATAGCAAAATAAGTTTATTTACATTCAACAGTGTAACAATTTGACAAAACAATTTGGCAAACTATTTACAAATGTGTGCAACTGTGGTACTATTTAAAATTGTGTGGATGTTTCAACTAGACATTTTTCTTTTTGTGTGGTATATTGTGTAACAGTCCCCTGCGTGCAAGGGGACGCAGCAGGATTTGCACCACAGATTAGTTTCACTGCGATTGCCCCTTCGCGTGCAGACCCTACACTTTCTTGCCGGCCTTTTTTAGCAGGTATATACTGCAGTGTGTGTTTGGCCATGTTGTCATCAAGTCTACTCTCAGGATCATGATACGGTGACCTGGTGTTACGTCTGGCTTCCTCATGTCCTTCAGTTCCTATACTGTGTGGTAAGAGATGTTCTGATCCATCTTATCCACTCCATTCATGGTGGCATCGCAGTCCAGAACCAGTGTCTTCTCCGTGATCAGACTGTACCCACTCCTCCGATGAATATGCATTGGACTCGGGGTACTCTTCATCGTCCGATTGAACGTCCGCCTGTGCAGAAGTGCTCGGTTGTGCACCACGTTTTCCGGCGTTAGCATCGCTAGCCGGTGAGGCTTTACAACGTGATCGAAGCCGCCACGTCAACGCTTCCAACTTTGGCGTCAACCTCGGAGTCACCATCATCATCATCATCATCATCAATGTGCTCTTTAGCATTGGTCGATGCATTTCGTCTTTGAAAAAAATGCTCAAGCGTAAGCTGCTTGCAACTGGTCGCCATTTTCGCTTCCTCAGCCATTCTCCCCTCAACACTCTAGCTCCGCCTCACGTCTTCTACTAGTGACTCCTACCCAATCTTGTCCAAAGAGAGTCATCGCTGCCATCTAGTGCCCATAAATAGTGAAGGTATTATTTGATTACTATATTAAGTGTAATCTTTGCGTGTTCAAAAATAATTGAAAAATGAGATCTGATGAAGAAACCTTCTTTATAAAGAATTTATTTTAAGAGCTCTTAAAGACACTTGAGTAAATGCTTACATTCCAAAGGTGATGTTAAGCCTCGAGTGTGTCAATATGAAAACACACAGTCGTTTTATAGATGAAAAAAGCATACTCCTCCTCTGAGGCTGGACAAAGGGTTAGTAATTATAATAGACATACAAGTGATTTACTGACATGTTTACTCCATTTCCCCATCCAAAGCCGGAAATATATGATTAGACAGGTAATGCCATGCGACCTAGACTCCCTCAGACCCACAGTGTTATCTCCATGAGAACTTGAGAACTTGACTCCCATGTACATTCCTATCTCACCAGCTGGAAGGGAGTGAAAAGTGTTATTCATTACAATACAGTTAATATGTCCAATATATTTCACACAAACATTATCACAGTTATATGGCATCTATATACTATAAGTAAATTCATAAACAGTAAAAATATGAATAGAAAATGTTAAATGTCTTCAATAGCCATTATACTAACTCGATCTGCTTGATACTTTCAGCACAGCTGGCCAAGGCTTTCCTCCACTCATTTCCCCCCCAAAAAACATAGTTAACATCTTGTAACGTTTTTGGCGGCACTCATTTGGATTTTACTAAACGTTATTAAACGTTTTTGGCGGTCAAAGAGTTAAGTGATGAACTTTTAAATTTAATGGTCTTTAAATTATGACACGAGGAGGAAACATCCGGTAAAAATACTTTTTACTTTTAGTCGTAAAATTTTAGAACCTGTTTACTTTTTTACTTTTACTTGAGTAATTATTTGAATGAGTACTTTTACTTTTACCAAAGTCATTTTTATGCAAGTAATTGTACTTTTACTCAAGTACAGAATGTCAGTACTGTTCCCATTTCTGGTTATATAACAATATATGTAACCAAAAAAAAGTATTGTGAACCTCAAAGTGTTAACCTGTCACCTTTGATAACTGCACTTGCCATAACCAATACCAAAATAACACTGAGGTGTTAATGAGGGAACTGATTTACAAAGGCTACTCATTACTGGACAAAATCTCATGCTATACCTTGGATGGCTAATGTACTGCTTAAATATTAGTAGAATGGTTTTAGGACTTCTGGTTATGGTGGCATGCTGAATCAACATGCTTTTCTCATGCTCAGTAAATTCTGTTTAAAAACCCAGAACAATGGTCTAAAATCTAAGAATTCATTTGATAAGGATGAAAGCCAGTGGTTGTGCCCAAAAAAAGTAATCATAGACAATCAGAAGACGACAGAAATTCCCAGAACAATGGTCTAAAATCTAAGAATTCATTTGATAAGGATGAAAGCCAGTGATTGTGCCCAAAAAAAGTAATCATAGACAATCGACGACAGAAATTCTTGGTGAAGCTCCTCAAGAGGACGTGAGGCGGGCGCCATTGTCTCAGAGCCAAGTCAAATTAGTGTCAATTTAGTTTCATTTTAGGTATTAAAATGAGCAATAAAAGCAATACATGACTCATGTAAGAGACACCCAACGTTTTGAGATTGCATTATATTTCAAAAAATATATTTACAGTCTATTACAAAGGTTACAAAGCAAAATGAACCA
>NC_135450.1:1582414-1699914 GCF_051991255.1 Vanacampus margaritifer
TCTTTTTAAGGCCAGTAATACGTTCATTGTTCTGATCTTTAAGAGGTACAGGATTTGCAGCTGAAATATCTACACAGAACAGTGCAACATTTAGGCAAAAATTATGGCAAAACGAGGTACTGGGTGGGAGGTGGTCATTGGAGAAATAAAGTCTTTGTGATAAATTCTTAGATTATTACTACTTGACAAAGAGTATGACGGCAAATTAGGGCCACATATTAAAAACAATTTTTTTAGAGGGTGGGGCAATAATCAAAGAAAAAAACTCGTAAGTTTGCGAGTTTATAAAGTCGCAAATTTGCGATTTTATTAAGTAGCAGATTTGCGAGAAAGAAACTCAGAAATTTACGAGAAATACACATAGCGTTCTAATTGGATGTTTGTGCCAATACTTTTCAGTCGGGTTTTCAAATAAGGAAATAGTAATTGCTTTAGCAGAGATTAACCATATCATGTTAACTATTCACTCTTTGAAGCGTTGGGTACGGCCAGCAATAAAGATGCCTCATCTTGCGAAGGTCAACACTCTGAGGATCAAGCATTTAAGTGAATTTGTTCAAATGAATATTTACCTGTACATTTATGTTTCCATAATTATTATTTACACATTCATACATTTTAGCAAGTAGCAAGTAGCTAAGTTGATGTGTCGAATCTGCTGCGCTCTGTCATTCACTTGCATTTACCTTAAGTACTAGCTTCTGATTGGTTAGTGTTAGTCAGCTGATAGGGGATCAGGAAAGAAGTGTTGTCGCTCTAGCTGCCGTATATGACGAGTGAAGTTTAAATTAAGAATGAATCCGAATCTGAATCCGTCTCCATCCTGCCTTTTCATTTTATAAACGGTGTCCCATTAACCACCAATGAATCTTCACATGAGACTATAGCTACCCTACATGTATTTGTCGTAAGTTTCAGAACTTTTTTCTCGCAAATCTGCCACCAAGTAAAGTGGCAAATTTGCCAACTTTATAAAGTGGCAGATTTGCGCGAAAAATGCTCTGAAATTTACGAGTAAAATTGTTCTACTTTATGAAGTGGCAAATTTGCAAGTTTTTTTCCTCGTAATATTGCCCCCACCCTCTAAATATATATATATATATATATATGTGTGTGTGTGTGTGTGTGTGTGGTCCTAATACGCCGTCCTAAAAGAGTCATGGGGTTGTATCTAGAAAAATATTGGTGTTGCAGACTTGAACAAAGATTTCAATTGAAAATGTGTTGTAACACAAAACAATGTACAGTATTTCAGCTGTACATGAAGTTTCAGATAGTCTCCCAATGTGTCAATAGAAAAAGAGGTTTCCTCCATAAATAACAATAATAGGTATAAGTATATACCCTGTTTCCAAGTCTAAGTAGAAGGAAATATGAATTGTTTATGCACAATGGCATGTCAAAGAAATGAGGAAAAAATAACCTACCAAAGTAACACTTCAGTTTTAGTTCTTTGCAAGAAGAAAACATTCCCATAGTGTGCAGGTGACTCCGTCATGAAGTCAAAACATTATTTTGAATCAATTTGATATGTGTTCATTAGCTCATTTGAAAAAATAAATAAGAAAGTAAGACAGATTGCTATTATTGTTGTTGTTTTTTGCATTTGTTCCACTACTTGGTGCCCACGATCTTCATTTTTTTCTTTCCCACTTGTTGTGCAACTCCAGGAGTTTGATATCAGATGTCCATTAGTTCTGATTCAAATCAAGTTCCATCTCAGACAACATTCTATAAAGGTAATAGATTGGCTGTCATCAAACCTGAACACCTGTATTGTGAAGATGCAGCATCCGAGATCTCATTGTCTGAATGCTGCTCATCAGCTTTTTCTGATGGTCCTCCAGTGTAATACCCAACCTCATCATATCCCTGGAAAACATGACACCACATCAGTTGTTCATTTTGTAAACATTTTGTGACAAAGCTTATTTACATTACACTGTTCTTTGATTTTTATGAATTCATTTCAGAATTGAAGCAGCATTTATTTTGTGAAGTAATTTGGGTCCTCCACATGCCACCACACACGCGCATTTGTGATTGTTTTTGTTTCTGTACTCTGCCACCGGGCTACAATTTCATCTTCTTATGATTGTGAGATTTTTATCCATTTTATTTATTCCTATGTGTTAAAGCAACACAAAAGACTTTTAAAATTTCATTGATTATGGCAGCGCCATATGGACAAAAGCGGTAGTGTTTTGCCTTGAAGACCACATTTCCCATGAGGACCAGCGCATAGCGTCGTGAAATCCTCATCTCCAGTAGCCTGGAGTTGGATTGAAATGCATTTCTGTTTGCAGTGGCTGTGTGAAGTAATGTTAATTTTATCAGACATTTTTAAATTTAGTCTCAGTTTTAGTCCAGTTTCAATCACGCATGCTAGTTTTTATCATAGTTAGTTTAATTTAGTCAACTTTTAGTCGACTATAAATCTAGCATTTTAGTCTTTATTCTAGTCCAAGAAAACAATTGTATTCAATGTTTAAAGCCTGTTTCACACGGCAGGAGAATTGGCTCGATTTTAGCCCCGAATTTCTCCTCCCGACAATCGCAAGGACGTGCCGACACGCAAACGATATGTGTTGACACGACACACGGCACATCCCGATATCGGCGCTCGGAAGGACCTCCGACTTGAAATCAGGGATATTCAACATGTTGTATTGTTTTTGCCTGACTTCGCGCCGTGTGCTTTGTGCCCCAAGGTCAAACCACCGCGCAGACGGTTGACAGTGACGTGCAGCCAATCAGAAAGCGAGCCGGCGAGGAAGCCGGTGGGCAATCCAAAATCAAAACAGTCATGACGCAGCAGAAGGTCCGTGCTTGCGCTATTACACTTTTTCTTTTTTTTTTAGATACACACACACACACACATACTATATAATGTGGTCTCCGGGTGGCACCGAGGGCAAGCAATGCCTCGCTGCCCAGAACCCATTTACACTCCTTTAAACAATGCCTTTTCTTTTTATGCCGCTTTTTCGGCTGAAAACCAGGAAGTATTGCGACTGGTCGTGCATGTTTGTTGACTCGGAAGTCACGTTTAATCTCGAGAGATTTTGCGAGACTTCCCGTCACATTCATAAATGAACTTGGCTCGTGTGTGGTGTGTTGATTGTGCAGTGTGGCTACACACCACACACGGTACGTTCAAGACTGTTATTGCCGTGATTTTTTTCTCTTCACGTGTGGTGTGTCAGAGTTTGGAAGTCGGCCCACAATTTTAAAATCTTGCCGTGTGAACCAGGCTTTAGTCTAGTTTTAGCCAAGACAATCATTTTACCTCTGTATGTTTTTTTTTTTTTGTCAGCAGATAATGTTGAACATTTCGGATCAAAAACTATTTCACATTACATTTTCTCTCATATTTTTGATGAAAAACAACTTCACACAATCACTGTATATCAACGCACACAATTACAGTATATGGTGCAGATTCAATGAGAAAATATTTCGGGGGTGGGGGTCGTGTTGTCTGTGGAACGAGCTAATTCTGGGGCCAATCAACCGTTTTGACTGCAGTGTTTTTTTGTTCAAGTGTGCCAGGTTTTCTCTTGTTAGGCTACGAAGAGAAACCCCGGGTAAATACACTGCAAACTAGCCTTAATAAGGAGGAAAAAGCCATTATCTGGCAGCCCGGCTAACGGAACAATTATGAAAACATAAATAAAGTCAAGAGTGCTAAAGAAATTGATTTGACCACCTTTCATATTCTCTAAACATAAAGCCAAAATAATGAGATAATAAGGCAAGGTACAAGATGTTGTGTAGTATTGTAAGCAGGCATAGAAGAACGGGAGGCACTCTCAACGTAGTTAGCTTCCACACTATCTTCCTCTCCTTCAGCCTCCGCACATCCATATACAGTGTACACTACTGTCACCTAGTGGCGTGGTGAGACATGCAAGACAACACCACACAAGACGAATTTTCTATTTTTTAAGAGCTCAAATAATGAACTGCAATCACACTTTAACTTCCTTATGCTGGAATTTGCTTGAATTACTCTTAGGGAGGGCAGTATTTACAAAATTGGCTACAAAATGCAAAAGTTAGTTTCAGTCACATTTAAAAACTAGTCATTTCTATATTTATTTTCAATGTAATTACTATTTTTTTTAAGCCCAAAAAGCAGGCTAAGCCCTGCTATTGATCTCTTCCTTCTAGTGTGTTTTTTTCTCCCTCAATGTAACCTACTGTTCTCAACAAATGCAAATACGACAACATTAAATGACTAGTAGAAAAATGATGAGCCAAACATGCTATTGGACCCTTATTTACACATTATTTTGTTTGTTTTTGTGTTGGAGCTACTTACGGTCTTCGCCATCAGGCATATGCACTTCTATATGGCTCTGCAATGTTTCATACAGTTGAGCTATAGGGCACATTTGGTGCGTCAGCTCCATTCCTTTAATATTGCCTTTTCTCATTCTTTTCTGCTATCTGACTTTACTTTGACGCTGTAGCGTCGGCCAGCGGGCGCTGGCTAGAGTGGAGGAGTAAGGAGAGGGAGAGAGAGAGAGACAAAGTGACCTTTTCTGCGCCACTCTTTTCTGCTGTCTGACTTTGTTTACTTTTGAGAGTCTGGACACTCAGTGTATTGTTTAATTATTTTGGCTGTATGTCGGCCAGCAGCCTGGCTAAGGTGGGGGGAGGGGAGACAGAGTGAGCAAAGAGCTCAAAGCCGTTACGAGAGAGGGAGTGAGCGAGAGAGAGTGAGCGAGCGAGCGAGACAGAGCGCAAGAGCGCAAGCAGTGCTTGCTTAAAAAATGCTTATGATAAGGGATCCACCAAAGAAAATGTTTGGCCGAAACCAAAAATGCTTGGCCTAAAACCGAAACGCCGAAAAAAATTATGCCAATTTTCACTATCGTTGCATGTATTATAATTAATTACAATTATAATATTATAAAATATTTATTTAACACTGGCATTTTAACAAAGCACAATATAAATTGAAATGTGCCCACACCGCAGACATGTTGGCTAATAATACATTAAACACCAAATGAGGGTTGAGCATTTTTGGGCGGTGCGATTGCACCTTATAGTCAATGTAGTTCGCACAGGCGGGGACGGATGCATGCTGTGGGACAAGGTGCGGCGCACTTAAAATTGGCACATTTACTATGTTCACCAACGTTTAAAAATAAATAAATAAATGTATTCGCACCAGCTAATCGGCTTCAGGAAATGGTCTCTCGTCACCCGGAGATAGCGGTAAGTGTTTCCGTGTTTAAAACTGTTGATGGCAATAGTGCTAGCATTGGTTAAAGTATTTAACGCGGCCACCGGGATGCCGGTGAAAAAGCTTAAGCGTTCGAGGGGCTCTTATAAAAAATTTAAAAAAGGGAAGGCGCTGCGGGAGAAAGAATGGCTCACCTGTACTGCAGTACACAGCAGTTCTTTTTTTCCCCGACCCACTTAAATTTGGTACACCAAGCGACACCCCTTTCCTCCGGTGTGCGCAATGACCCTGGGAGCTGCTGCGACCGATCATTGCAAACTCACACAGTGAAAAGCCAGCGAGAAAAAAAGGCGGACACTCACCCCCGCGTTCGCTGTTTATTTCAAACAGACGCTTGCTTGCAGCAGTTTCTTGCTTGCGTCACCACAACCTATTTCGGCCATATTCTTTCGGCTTTAATTTTAATTATTTTCGGCAGCCGAATATTCGGTGTATCACTTCTCATGATCCATTCTGCACACAATAGCGCCCAAAAGGTACATAATTCAGGGCGACCAAGTGGGAAAATACAGACCACTCCAAGTTAGTCATGCTGGGGCTGACTAGGTCTCCACCAAAAGCACTGTAATTGTGTGGCCCGAAATAAACAGCGCCCCCTGGCGGCCAACCGGGAAAAATCCCGCTGGTCTCTTCTCAGTGTCACACAAACGCTGTGGACACACAGGTAAGATAACACTACTCACAGGCAATTTTTCAAGTTATATTAAAAGTAGTGCTGTCAGGCGATAACAAAAAAAATAATCTAATTAATTACAGGATTTTAAATTAATTAGTCTAATTAATCTATTGTAATCTCATATCTGCTTAAGGTCCTCAAATAAAGAATTTGAATTCTAGGACATTACAAAATTGTAGTGCATGACTAATCAATTGAATACGCCAAGAAGAGAAGAGTGCTTCATAAATTTGATTAAAAAGAAAAAGTTTAAGCACATCAACAAACCAATTAGGCCAGGCATTATTTTAAGATAATCTAAATTTTAATTTTGTTCCCAATTTTTTTGAAAAAAATTAATCTAAACTTCCACAAGATGTGGTTTGGTGTATGGATGGCATGAGATTAACTGATAATAGCTGTGGTGGTTTTTGAGCTTTTGTTCTTTTTATAAATAAACTTGCCATTTAACCATTAGCATGCCCCTCTCTTGCTTTTCTTAGGCAGACGGGTGGTGGACATTTAATAATTTCGATTATCAGGCTTGTACTGCCCAAAACATCATGACTCCATCACATCTAGCAGCCCTTTTTTTTTTTTTACTGATTCGTCAGACTCCCTGTCAGTTTTGTCTCAGAATGTAGCTGTAAAGTCTCCTCTGTAGTATAGTTATTTATTTGTCATGGTAAGCTAGCATGTATCCAAAGCCACAGCCTCTGTGCTGAATGGCAGTTACCCAGTGGCGCCAACTACGTGGGTCCCGGCGACGCGAAAGATGTACAATTAATTGAATAGAACGATCTGGGAGATCTAGGTCCAAGTAAGTATCCCTCGCTCTCCTGATCTGCACTTGCGTCCATGTCTGCTGTTGTCACCAGAGGTGTGAGTAAGTAATTGTTTTGCAAGTCACAAGTAAGTCTCAAGTCTTTGTCTTCAAGTCCCGAGTCAAGTTCCAAGTCAAGACTAACAAGTCCCGAGTCATGTCCCAAGTCAAGACTGACAAGTCTCAAGTGATTCACAAGTCCTACAATTTGAGTTTCAAGTTCGTTCGACTCATTTTACCAACATTGTAGATTATATTATTGCGGGTTACCATCAAAGTAGGAGTCAGGGTTTCAGGGAGTGTACCCAGAGTGATGCAACAGATCCGTGTTTGCAATGTGTTACCAGTGAATTCACAGTCTCACTAACCATACAGCTAGCAACGACAATTAGCCGATAAACAACTTACTTACTGTTCTTTGTGCAACTTTAGATTGGTTGTCACTGCATTGCAATGCACCACTAAAGCCTATGGATCCCTCATTGGGCCAATTTTCTAATGCTTGCGCATTGACTTGCCACTCAGGATCAATTGCGTTATTTTTGTTAACGCACTAATTTGCAGCGTAATTAATTAATCTAATTAACACGTTGAACTGACAGCTTTAGTTAAAAGAGCTAAAATTGACCTTTTTCTGTCTCATTTTAAGTGTATACATGTACTGGATCCATGCTCGGCACCACACTCCCCTAGATTATTTATTTATGTTTTTAATTGCCATTTTAGTATAAAGTATTCTTATTTTAATATCTTACTAATTTAATTTATCCTTGTCCATTTAAGTTATATTTATAGTTTAATTTAAAAGATTCAAGAAATGTTCCTATCTTCAAAATTCAAGGATACAAATATCCAATATCCAAATATGCTAACAAACATTTCCATATGGCAAGGCACAAAAGGTCCCAGGTTAGTCCCAAGACTTGGAACATAAGATCAAATAAATATGATTAATAAATAAGGTTAATGTAATGCTTAAGGGGAATCTGACACAAAAATAAAACAATTTAAATGAAAGACTGAAAATGAAGGGGGTGTGCGGGGGCGAAGCATGAACTAGTTGATTTTGGAACTATGAACTTAGTTTGAAATTTCAATTATGAACTATGAACTAGTTTGTGTGTGAAGAATGTGTGTGAAGTGTCTTGCCCAAGGACACGACGACACATGACTCAGAGAGCGGGATTCGAACAGTGGATGTCCCGCTCTACATCCTGAGCTACGGTCGCCAAAACATTCAAAATTTACTAGAGGTGGAAATGTGGATATATTTGTCCCTATGGTGTTTTCTTTGCAGAATTGTTTCTCAGTTAGGTGACATGCTACAAAACTGTTGGCATGGCTACTTTAGATGAGACTTCATTGAAGCACCAATGAAGGAGTTGCTTGACCTGAAGAGCAGTTGTTAAAGCTGGATCTTTTGTTGAATTTTAATGTCGCTGGTGGGAAAATGCTTAAAATAAAGTATCAATGAGGCCATTAAGGTGAACCTAATAGAAAAATGAATCCTTGCGGTTCCTCCAGCAACTGAAGTGGATATACTGTATTGGCGTCGAGTTCTATGTGGGACAGGAGTGTTGCACCACAGGATGATGCAGGAAAGGACAAGACAGGACAAAACAGGGACAGGAGAGGAAAAGAACAGGACTTGGGTAGTGGACCCGACTGTCAGAGTTCAGTGGGAGTGGCTGTGTAAATTATCAACACCTATAGCAGCCAAGTGCAATTTAGAGACAGCTTAAGGAGTTTACAAGGTCATAAGAGTTAATTATAGTGATTAAGGACACCCCATGACCCAATTCTGGGCTTGCAGCAAAATAATGGATGGATAGATTAAGTAATTTTACATTCTATTTACTGTAAATTTTGAAAAACTTTAAATGGATATCGAATAAAGTGTTTACTTGAACTGTTAAGGATTGCAAATCATCGAAACTCAACCGGACTGCAAAACGCGTGAAAAAAGGCATGAAATATTGCCGTAAGATGCTTTTCAAAGTATTTCCCTCTACTTACTCAGTTGACATTCTGGCCACAGATTCCAGGGAAATACAGCCAGCTGATGTGAAGTTGTCTCTGTATCGCTCCATCTTGATGGCTACCAGCCACTCTTCCACCGAGTGGAAAGCATTGATGTTGGGTATTCTCTGATCCAACAGTGGACTAAATGGTCTGTGGATGAGCATATTAAGGTAGTAAGGTGTAACATTAAAATGTTGTGCAGAATATTAGAATCCAAATACATCTGTGTTTTTTTTAATTATTAAAAGTGGCTGAATGTTTCAAAAAAAGGTGCAAAAATTCACCATTACACATACTGTACCTCAACTATTGATAAACTCGGCTTAAGCACAGACAGAAACGGAACTTCACCAATGCAACAACAGCCGAGGCCCAAGGCAATTGTCAGTCTAGTGTACAATACGATACGATACGATATACTTTTATTTTCCCCGTAGGGAACTTTTTCCTGGACTCCGTCCAGCTGCAGTTTACAGTAAAGAGAAAACAACAGAATAGAAAGAGATAAAATTAAATAAATAAGAAGTGCAGCAATAAGTAGAAGACTTCCCAGAAGTCTTCACAGAAGTGTACATGTGTAGAGAAGTACATACATGAGGACTGCACACACCCATATACACACACACACTCCTATATATATATATACACATGAGTATGTACAGCACGGCTGCATATATTACACACACACAACATTGCACCATATATCTTATTGCACTGGGTTAATGTTGATTGTTAAGCAGTTTGATGGATGTCGGCAGGAATGAGTTCCTGTAGCGGTTCAGCCTGGTTCTGGGGGCCCTGAATCTACTGCCGGAAGGCAGTAGCTGGAACTCATGATGCAGAATGTGAGTCGGGTCAGTAACAATTTTCTGTCGTATCTGATGATACTTTCCAATGCAGCCCGGTAGAACAACAGCATGATCCTCTGCTCCACTCCATAGACCCTAAGTCTGCGTAGGAAATAGATACGTTGGAGTTTGGAGCAGAGACTTCCAACATGTACCCACCAGCTGAGTGTGTTGTCGATGTGGACCCCCAGATACCTGTATGAACGCACCTGGCTGATGTGGTTGCTTTTAATGACGACTGGCCTGTGGTCACCAACAGTTTTTGGCTCAAATATCACCTCCTCTGTCTTCCCCACATTGAGCACAAGATGATTCTGGTCACACCACTGGACAAATTTCTCTATTTCTGAGAAATAGTCCAGTGGGCTACCGCCGGCCTGCAGCAAGCATACATAGTACAACTATATAGAGAGCTGACAACCTATAGAAATTTACTTCTTGAGCAATTTATCTGAGAATTCATATTTTTAGAATTCTGTCAGGAACTTTAGTGGTGTATGAGAGCCCCAAAATAAACTTGTTCAAAATTTAGATTTACATAGATGAAAGAGGAGAAATTCAAAGTCTCCTTTCACCAGTGGATCAGGTACGTCACAATAACAGCATGTATGACATCGCACACGTCTGCTACAAGCTAAGTTTGAAAGTAAACAAGCACCTGTAGCATCCGTTGACGAGTAAAATACATAAAGAAAAAATGATTCAGTTCTCCAGTCCCTTTTAGATTTGCTTCACTTACAAATGTCCACTCTCTTTCCACATCTCATACACATTTCCCACACACCTCACACGCTCCTCTCTCCTCATCCAACGCTCCACCATCCATCCCTCTGCACCAACGTACAGTAGACTGTTCAAAAGCGCCAACATCTCGGCTGAAGAAAATGGCACTATCAAATACAGTCCATTAAGTCGCAAAAATCACAAGCACCCTGCAGCTGTGAAGCAGCGATAGTCAAATAGCGCCCCCATCAAAATCATCGCTGGTGCAAACATGCTGCCGAAAAGGTGCAACTATCAAGTACCGATATTCTCCTTTGATGAACTTCTCAGTCAAAACGCTCCAAACAGTCCACAACGGGTCCACACAAAGGACGACAAACACCACATGACAAAAAAAGACATAAAAAACAAACACAGTTTTACAAGAAAACAAAGTTGTATTTGTAGGCCTAAAAATGCACAAAAATTCGCCAAACTTCCAAGATGGTTGACTTAAGAAAATATTGAATTGTGGTGTTACTTAGCTGAGACAAAGACATTTTGTGTTTAAGCTATGTACATGCACAGATCTATAGAGCTTTTAATCGCAAAAGAGTCTGAATGGGCTTTACGGGCCCCCAGGTGACAAGGATTGGTGACATTCCATGATTAAAACCCCAACTTAGCAAGGAAAAACTCAAAATCTAATTTCTCATTTCAAAAGAAAGAAACCTTGAAAAGAGACCATAGATAAGGGTCTAAACATGCGTGAAAACTGCACACACATGGTCTGGCACAAAAAAATAAATCTATATATTAAAAGTTTATTGTGCCATTTTCCAAAAATCTAAATTCCAATGTTACAGTACCCGAACGTCCCAGTATCCCAAAGTGGCCCGCACTGCAAGGGCCCTTCATAGCTGCTACAAGCTAGATCACCATGGCGGAATGCATTATGTCCCACACAAAGACCTCCAGAGGACCGATGATTTTCAAACACCCTGCCTGCAATGGTTGCTATCATGGGTAAAAATCACGGGTTTGTTGGCCTTCTATGTCCGGAACGCAATGTCGTGGAGCGATGGCACAGAAAACGTTGGAAATCCAGGGATGCCATTTAGGCACCCCAGTAGGACGTACGGTTAGGGAGAAAAAAAAAGGGCTGCTAGATGAGATGGAGTCATGACGTTTTTGGCAGTACAAGCCTGATAATCAAAATCAATAAAGGTCCACCACCCGTCTGCCTCAGAAAAGCAAGAGAGGGATTTTATTAGCTACTTAAAACAGTGAGTAATAACTATGTTAGGCTCAAAATGACGGCTCTGGGAGATCTAGTTGTCTTAAAATTCTAGTAGTGCTGGTGGTTAAACACAACTTTATTCATAAAAAAAACAAAACCGGGGATATTAACAAGAACACAGTGATTTGTACCTTTTGTAAAAAAGAAAAAAGCAGCCCTAGCCTGACTTATCATTTAAGACAATGTAAACAAGCTTGTTTGAGCAACTGGCTCAAGGACACACAGCGTTAGTTGTCTGTTGCCAGATCCTGTAAACTAGCTAGGGGTGGGTTTTTGATTTGAGGAGTTGACGCTGTAGCCAAAGTTCCTCTTTTGGGTTTGAGTTGTTATGACCCAGATATTGTAGCTTTATATTTTGTTAATCTCTCCTTCTAACCTCTCACTTTTCGTTATTACCGGTTTGTTAGTTTAGCTCAAAAAACACCACAGCTATTTATTATCAGTTCATCTCATGCCCTCCATACACGGACCGCAGCTTGTGGAAGTTTAGATTAAAGATTGTTAAAAAAAAAAAAAAATTAAACAAAATTGAATCTTCGATTATCTTTTAAAATAATGTATGGCCTAAATGGTTTGTAGATGTGATTAAACATTTTCTTTTGAATTTCATTTATGAAGCACTTATGAAGCACTCTTCTCTTTTTGGTGTATTCAACTGATTAGTCATGCACTACAATTTTGTAATGTCCTGGAATTCAAATTCATTAATTGGGACCTCTATTAAATATGAGATTAAAATAGATTAATAAAATTAAATAATAAAAAATCCTGCAATTAATTAGATTTAAAAAAAAAAAATAATCACCTGACAGCACTACTATTTATAAAAGTACAATTTTGACTCGTAGGTGTTTCCATTGAAGAGTGTTTTGCTTCTGAGGTGTAATTCTCGTAATGTGTCAAGCTTCTGGATTGGCAGACTGGTGTGGTGGTCCCTCTTTCTAAGAAGGTCATCAAGTGTTCTACTTACAGGGGGATCTCACTCCTCAGCCTCTCTGCTAAGGTCCGTTCGGGGGTGCTCGTAGGGGGTAATCGAATCTTGGATTCAGGATGAGCAGTGGACTATCTCTGCACCTTGGCAAGGTCATCGAGGGTGCATGGAAATTCGCCCAACCAGTCTACATGTGCTTTGTAGACTTGGCAAAGGCGTTCAACCGTGTCCCTAGGGGAGTTCTGTGGGGGGTGCTTCGGGAGTACAGGGTACCGGAGCAACTTGATACGGGTTGTTTGGGCCCTGTTTGGGCCGCATTGCCGGCAGTAAGTCGGATTAGTTTTCCAGTAAGGGTTAGACTCCACCAAGGCTGCCTTTTGTCACCGACTCTGTTCATAACTTTTATGGAGAGAATTTCTAGGTGCAGCAGAGGTCGTGAAGGGGTGTGGTTTGGCGGCCTCAGCATTGCATCTCTGCTTTTTGTAAATGACGTGCTGCTGTTGGCTTCTTCAAGCCGCGATCTCCGCATTTCGTTGGAGCGGTTCGGAGTGTGAACTTCACACTGTGAAGCCGTTGGGATGAAACAAATCCTCCAAATGTGAGACCATGGTCCTCAGTCGGAAAAGGGTGCCCTCTCCAGGTCGGGTATGAGAAACTGCCCCAAGTGGAGGAGTTCAAGTATCTTGGGGTCTTGTTCCCAAGTGAGGGCAGGATGGAGGGGGAGATCGACAGGCGGATCGGTGTAGTGTTTGCTGTGATGCAATGTGATGTAAAAGAAGGAGCTGAGCCAAAAGGCAAAGTTCTTGATTTATCGGTTGATCTACGTTCCTACCCTCACCTATGGTCACGAGCTGTGGGTTGTGACTGAAAGAACAAAAGCAAACAAAATGATTTTCCTCCGCAGGGTGTCCCGGCTCTCCCTTAGAGATGGGGTGAGTAGCTCGGTCATCCGGGAGGAACTCAGAGTCGAGCCGTTGCTCCATCACGTTGCACGGGCATCTGGCTTGGATGCCTCTTTGACACCTCCCCAGAGAAGTGTTACGGCATGTCCCACTGGGAGGAGGCCCCGGTGATGACCCAGGACATGCTGAATTGACTATGTCTCTCGCTGGCCTGAGAGCGCCTCGATAACCCTTCACAAGAGCCGAAGTGGCTGGAGAGAGGGAAGTCTGAGCTTCCTAGCTGAAGCTGCTGCCACCGCGACCCAACCTCAGATAAGCGGTAGCTAATGGATGGCTGGATGGATGGATGGATGGATGGATGGATGGATGGATGGATGGACGGATGGATGGACGGATGGATGAATGGAAAAACATATTTGCCGCTCCCGGAATTTGCCAGAACCAATATTTCATGTTTCCGCACAGACATGTGTTGCTGACAGGCGTGCACTGTTGCATAATCACAAACAACTATATCTGGTCAGAATTTCTTGATCTCGCAAACCATCTGAAGCTCCTTCAGTGCTGGAGAGGTGACATTCCATGTCCCTAGAGCTCGCTTCTGTAAGGTCTCCGCCCTTGGCCAACACCCAGCTCACTTTGCAACTGACCCCCTTTGCTTCTAAAAGTAAGCTCAACGATATATCTGAGGGCTGTTCCTTGCTTAATTCCTTAGGTGCATTTCCACCCCTGGCTCCACAGGGATATTCAATGAGTCCTCATTAGGACATTTTGTGTTGCACATCAATGTTATTAGTTGACGAAAACAAAAATTGAAAAGCATTTTTGTTAACAAAATAAAATAAAAATGCTGAACAGAAATGAGATCTTGCATTCATAAAACTATCTATATCTTACTTGCACTTTCATCTTTGTCAATTATTATCATACATGAGCTTTCAGGTTTCATTTTAAAGGAATTTATTTTGGTATTGCTGTGTCTCCATAACGAGACGGAAGATCACATAGTTTAAAATTGCAGTTTACTTTACTTTATTATGCAACACTTAGTGGTCTTTTTATTCCCCCGATAAATACTGCATAAAGTATATGATAAAAAAAAACACTAATTTAATACTAAAACAGTTTTTTTTTTAACTAAAACGAACCATTTTCCAAAAATAGAAACTAACAAACCTACTCTAAAAACTAATTAAAACTAACTGAATTTACAAAACAAAATAAAAAATGCAAAACTATAACCCTGTTGCACACCTCATGCAGAATTAGATAACACACATGGAGGCTGTTAGGAAAATTGTACAATTAGTTATTACATGAATAAGCACTTTACTATTTGCTGCAATTAAGAATTGCTTCTGCTTGCAATAAAGAATGCTTTGCTCTGCTCCTACATAGCATATTAAGGTAGTTGTATCTAACAGCTAATTAACAGGAGAAGACTCATGATGACTACAAGAAGAAGAACAACCAACCCAGCGGAATGAATTGAACCAGTCCGCTAAAGCGGCTGTTGTCCATTAAGAAATTATTGCAAACTTGACCACACATGTACTCAGCACTTACATGCACACACACACACACACACACACACACACACACACACACACACACACACACACACACACACACACACACACACACACACACACAGACAAACAAGTACACTGTGTTCCAACTATCCTGTTCCCCCCACACCCCTGTAGAGTTGGAACACCCATGTAACCAGGGACCGCCCTAAAGAAATAAAAAGAGAGGGCTCGGCAGAGTGTGCTTCAGAGCGGTAGGAGGCTGTAACTGAGGCACACCCTCTGCCCGTTCTCCTTGCTAGCTTGTGAAAATGTACAAGGTGTCTTCTCTCCTTCATTGTTTTGTGTTTTTTTATGAATCAGCTTAATGAACCTGACAGAGGCATGCAAGGAGAGATTCAGAGTGAAAGCGACATACAAACAGTGCTGCAACATGAGAATGATGTCTTGCACAAGGGCACCTTGACAATAGCCAACAAGCATCTCCCAGACATTTAGACACAATCATGTGTCCTCCCTCTCCAAAACCGAGGTTCCCACAGATGAGCTGTCACAAATTTGATGATTTGTTTTTGTTGACTTATTAAAATGCATTTTGGTTATTCTTTCTCATAAAACCACACACAAACACGCTTGCATACACGTATGCACACAACCATACAAACACATACGCATGCAAGAACTCCCACATACAGACTGTATTTAGAAATTCCAAGTCCTGTAAAATCAAGTCAAGCACTTACAGTGACTTCATTCATCTATATTTGAGGGCCGAATCCACAAAGAATGAAAGAGCATCCCGCTGATAGCTGCAATACACTTAAATTTGTGAGACGGTGAAAATTCTTGCTATGATTTTAAAGCCCTGCTATCATCTACGCAGTTCAAGGTTTGAATTGGTTTCACAACAATAAAAAGAAGAAATGCAAAGAAATTTGATGATTATGTTTGATGTTCCTCACCTTGTACAGGTTCCAACTGGTGTTTTTAGTGTGTTGGGGTTGCGAATCATCTTGTCAAGAATGCTGACAATCTGATCAAATTTGGGACGTTCTCCTCTGTCTTTCGTCCAACAATCCAACATAAGCTGATGCAGACATGGGGCACAGTCCATAGGAGCTGGAAGACGGTAGCTCTCCTCCAGAGCTTTCACGACCTGGAGATTGAAAACTGGCTTGAATAGCTAGCTTCTGTTACACATCCATTTCAAGCCATGTTAAGTCACAGTCAGATCCTCATATGCAATGCCGACCTGACAGCTGGGTAAAATAAAGCCAAATAAAAACAAATACAAATACAACAAACTCTTCAGTTTGATACAGTTAACTAATTTCTCCTCCCCCACCCCCCCCTCTCTCTCTCTATATATATATATTATATATATAAGGGGTCGGGTGCGTAGTGGGATGGGTGGCAGCCAAAGGCGGGGACCTTGGACCGATCCCCGGCTACAGAAGCTGGCTTGAGACATGGAATGTCACCTCTCTGGCGGGGAAGGAGTCCAAGCTGGTATATGAGGCCAAGAAGTTCCGACTAGACATAGTCGGACTCGTCTCTACACACAGCTTGGGCTCTGGTACCAGTCCTCTTGAGAGGGATTGGACTCTCTTCCACTCTGGAGTTGCCCACGGTAAAAGGCGCAGAGCAGGTGTGGGCATATTTATTGCCCCCCCGGCTTGGCGCCTGTAAATTGGGGTTCACCCCAGTAGACAAGAGGGTAGCCTCCCTCTGCCTTCGGGTGGGGGGACGGGTCCTTACTGTTGTTTTGTGCATATGCACCAAACAGCAGTTCAGAGTACCCACCCTTTTTGGAGTCCTTAGAGGGTGTGCTGGAGAGCGTTCCCTCTGGGGACTCCCTCGTTCTGCTGGAGGACTTCAATGCTCACGTGGGCAATGACAGTGAGACCTAGAGAGGCGTGATTGGGAGGAACGCCCCCCGAGATCAGAACCCGAGTGATGTTTTGTTATTGGACTTCTGTGCTCGTCACGGATTGAGCCCCTTGATACGGGCTATACGGTCCCTGTACGACTGTTGCCAGAGTTTGGTTTGCATTGCCGGCAATAAGTTGGATTCGTTTCCAGTGAGGGTTAGACAGCTCTTCACCCTTTGCAGGGTCCTTGAGGGTGAGTGGGAGTTCGCCCAACCAGTCTACATGTGTTTTAAGGATTTGGAGAAGGCGTTCGACCGGGTCCCTCGGGGAGTCCTGTGGGAGGTGCTTTGGGAGTACGGGGTACCGAGCCCCTTGATACGGACTGTGTGGTCCCTGTACAACCGGTGCCAGAGGTGGTCCGAATTGCCGGCAGTAAGTTAGATTTGTTTCCAGTGAGGGTTGGACTCCGCTAAGGATTCCCTTTGTCACCGATTCTGTTCATAACTTTTATGGACAGAATTTCTAGGCGCAGCTAAGGTGCTGAGGGGGTCCGGTTTGGTGGCCTCAGCATTGCATCTCTGCTTTTGGCAGATGACGTGGTGCTGTTGGCTTCTGTTGGCTGTGATCTCCAACACTGAAGTGTGAAGCGGTTGGGATGAAGATCAGCACCTCCAAATCCGAGACCATGGTCCTCAGTCGGAAAAGGGTGGCGTGCTCTCTCCGGGTCGGGGATGAGATCCTTCCCCAAGTGGAGGAGTTCAAGTATCTTGGGGTTTTGTTCACGAGTGAGGGCAGGATGGAGCGGGGGATTGACAGGTGGATCGGTGCTGCGTCTGCAGTGATGTGAACTCTTTATCGGTCCGTTGTGGTGAAGGAGGAGCTGAGCCGAAAGGCGAAGCTCTCGATTTATCAATCGATCTACAGTCCTACCCTCACCTATGGTCACGAGCTGTGGGTCGTGACCGAAAGAACAAGATCCCAGATACAAGCGGCCACAATGAGTTTCCTCCGCAGGGTGTCCGGGCTCTCTCTTCGAGATAGGGTGAGAAGCTCTGTCATCCGGGAGGGACTCAGGGTCGAGCCGCAACTCCTCCGCGCTGAGAGGAGCCAGTTGAGGTTAATCGGGCATCTGGTTCAGAAGCCTCCTGGAAGCTTTCCCGGGGAGGTGTTCCGGGCATGTCCAACCGACGGGAGGACCTGGGGACCACCCATGACACGCTGGAGAGACTATGTCTCTCGGCTGGCCCGGGGGATCCCGCGAGAGGAGCTGGTTGAAGCAGCTGGGGAGAGGGAAGTCTGGGCATCCCTCCTCCTAAAGCTGCTGCCCCCGCGACCCGATATATATATATATATATATATATATATATATATATATATATATATATATATATATATATATATATATATATATATTAATCATATAAATCACATCTTATAATTTTGATTTATCGTGATTAATAACTTAATTAACTCTTTGACTGCCAGCCGTTTTCAGAAAAGGGATGCTGTGGGTGCCAGCCGATTTAAGCATTTTGACTGATCTTTCAAGGTCCACAGAAAATTTTGTGTTTGGACTATGGAAACACACATACTACCAAATGAAAGATTGGACTCTCATCTTTCATCAGAAAAAGAAGTTTGTTTCTACCTTATTCCGTTTTTCAGTAATCAACAATAGAAAATGGTTAGTTTCACCCAAATTCTCTGTTTTGGACCAAAATACGGAGAAATCAAGCTTTTAATGAAACTATATTATTTCATGCACTCTAGTGAATTTGACACCTTTTTTTTTTCCATGAATGATGCCACAAACACCTAAACAGTGCTTTACTTCTGTAAAACACTACCACCAACAATGAAAAAGTGTTTTTTGATAGCAAAATACGTTTATTTACATTCAACAGTGTAACAATTTGACAAAACAATTTGGCAAACTATTTACAAATGTGGGCAACTGTGGTACTATTTACAATTGTGTGGATGTTTCAACTTGAGTTTTTCTTTTTGTGTAACACTCTCCTGCGTGCAAGGGGACGAAGCAGGATTTGCACAACAGATTAGTTTCACTGCGATTGCCCCTTCGCGTGCAGACTCTACACTTTCTTGCCGGCCTTTTTTTTCGGGGAGTAGCAGGTATATACTGCAGTGTGTGTTTGGCCATGTTGCCATCAAGTCGACTCTGAGGATCATGATACGGTGACGTTACGGTGGTGTTACGTCTGGCTTCCTCATGTCCTTCAGTTCCTATACCGGGTGGTAAGAGATGTTCTGATCCATCTTATCCACTCCATTCGTGGTGGCATCGTAGTCCAGAACCAGTGTCTTCTCCGTGATCAGACTGTACCCACTCCTCCGATGAATATGCATTGGACTCGGGGTACTCTTCATCGTCCAATTGAATGTCTGCCTGTGCACCACGTTTTCCGGCGTTAGCATCGCTAGCCGGTGAGGCTTTACGACGTGATCATAGCCGCCGCGTCAACGCTTCCAACTTCGGCGTCAACCTCGGAGTCACCATCATCATTGTCGTCATCAATGTGCTCTTTAGCATAGCAAGGTCGATGCCTTTCGTCTTTGAAAAAATTGCTCAAGTGTGAGCTGCTTGCAACCGGTCGCCATTTTCGCTTCCTCAGCCATTCTCCCCTCAACACTCTAGCTCCGCCTCACGTCTTCTACTACTGACGCCTACCCGATCTTGTCCAAAGAGAGTCATCGCTGCCATCTAGTGCCCAAAAATAGTCATTATACTAACTAGATCTACTTGATACTTTCAGCACAGCTGGCCAAGGCTTTCCTCCACCCGTTCCCCCCCTCCAAAAAACATAGTGAACATCTTTTAACGTCTTTGGCAGTCCTCATTTGGATTTTACTAAACGTTATTAAACGTTTTTGGCAGTCAAAGAGTTAAAAAGTTTAAATTTGCCCACCAAATTTGAAGAACCCCTGTTATGTTAATTATTTTGACATTTATTGTTATAAAGATGTCTTCCACATTTTTTGATCTACTGCACAGTGCACACTCTTATCCTCTTTTTCTAATCAGCTACTTGCATAATTTCAATTGGAAAAAAAGACCCCAGTAGTTTGATATGAACAAATAGTCTGAATGTTTATTAAAAGCTTTACTTTAATGCATGTAGTTATGTTTATTGCGCAAACACCACCTTTAAAGGATCTGTGTGCACCTTATCAAATTTTTACTCGCGATTGCCACCTCTGGCCCAAAGTGGAACTGCAGCATCTGCGTCAGGCTCGTTCATGGTGCACGTGCGAGTACGTGCATGATCTTAAAGCAACAGCCACAGTTGACAAACGAACACATGACTTCAAATGAGGTTAAAAAAAAAACTGACAATTTGTAAGTTACCTCTTTCAATTGTATTTAAAATTGTGTTGATCTGTGATTTCATGTTATTTTAATAGTAATCTTATTTGTACTGTATATTTGTACTTTGCACTGTAAAGCACTTTTTGACTCTCTGAAAGCACCCTCTAAAAAAAATTACTTTGTTGTACCGCAACTTTTTCGGAGTGATGGGAGTATTCAAGTAATAAAAATGAATAAACTTGGTTAGTAGGCCTACCAGCAACATGAAAACAGCAAACAAGATTTTTGACCGTGTCCCTCGGGGAGTTCTGTGGGGGGTGCTTCGGTATGGGTTACCGAGCCCCCTGATACGGGCTATCCGGTCCCTGTACGACCGATGTCAGAGTCTGGTCCGCATTGCCGGCAGTAAGTCGAATTTGTTTCCTGTGAGGGTTGGACTCCGCCAAGGTTGCCCTTTGTCACCAATTCTGTTCATAACTTTTATGGACAGAATTTCTAGGCGTAGCCGAGGCGTTGAGGGGGTCCGGTTTGGTGGCCTCAGCATTGCATCTCTGCTTTTTGCAGATGATGTGGTGCTGTTGGCTTCTTCAAGCCGTGACCTCCAGCTCTCACTGGAGCGGTTCGCAGCCGAGTGTGAAGCGGTTGGGATGAGGATCAGCACCTCCAAATCCAAGACCATGGTCCTCAGTCGGAAAAGGGTGGAGTGTCCTCTCCGGGTCGGGGAGGAGGTCCTGCCCCAAGTGGAGGAGTTCAAGTATCTTGGAGTCTTGTTCACGAGTGAGGGTAGGTTAGAGCGGGAGATCAACAGGCGGATCGGTGCAGCGTCTGCAGTGATGCGGATGCTGTATCGGTCCGTTGTGGTGTAGAAGGAGCTGAGCCGAAAGGCAAAGCTCTCGATTTACCGGTCGATCTACGTTCCTGCCCTCACCTATGGTCACGGGCTGTGGGTCATAACCGAAAGAACAAGATCACGGATACAAGCGGCCGAAATGAGTTTCCTCCGCAGGGTAGCCGGGCTCTCCCTTAGAGATAGGGTGAGAAGCTCGGTCATCCGAGAGGGACTCAGCGTCGAGTCGCTGCTCCTCCACGTTGAGAGGAACCAGTTGAGGTGGCTCGGGCATCTGGTTCGGATGCCTCCTGGACGCCTCCCTGGGGAGGCCCCGGGGACGACCCAGGACACGCTGGAGAGACTATGTCTCTCGGCTTCCCTGCTAAAGCTGCTGCCCCCGCGACCCGACCCCGGATAAGCGTTAGAAGACGGACGGACGGAAGATTGTTTACCTTTTTGTAGCTAATATTCTGTGTCTTATAAGTTATATGATTGACAAGACACTTATTTTATTTTGAGATGCTAAAATTAGCAACATTACTCTTACTTTTTATAGATGCAACTGGTTTCAACTTTGTATCTAGTGGTGTTACTGTTCATGGGACGAAATTTTAACTGTACTAATACAACTACTGCTTTCATTTATTGTACAGTATCATCACTACCAATAGTGTTTGGGGCAGTAATAATTGCATGACATGACTACAATGTTTATTGTACAGTTTCATTACTACTACTAATGTGGTTATAGTATTTTGACTGACATGTCTTTTATAGTACAGTATTATCAATATTACTACTACTACTACAACAGTTCGTGGTTATAGTATTTTTACTGACAATTGCAGCTTTCATTTACTGTACAGTAATACTACCAGCAACCAGCAAGGCACAATATTGCCTTCGTAAGAACCGGGGAGAAGCCACACCAACGCCTGAGCCAACCCGGGAGGCTGCTCGTAACAGCACAGGACTGGCAGTTGCATGTTGACCTAGGAAAACAACTCAAATTTCCAGAAAAAATCACAGTGACCACACTCAGGCCAGACATTGTCTTGGTGTCAGAAACATAAAGAAAAGTGGTCTTGCTGGAGTTGATTGTCCCTTGGGAAGACCGGATGGAGGAGGTGAATGCCGAAGTAAGGGGTGGAGGACCTAGTGCAATCCTATTGAGATGGGATGCAGATGAGTTGGCCAGTCACTCATCAGAGCCCTCAAGAGCCTTGGAGTGAAGGGACTGCACATTACGAAAGCCATCAGGATCATCATGGTGTTATGGTTGTGCTTTCATTGCGTTGTGTTTTTTTCAGTCTCTGATTGAGTAGAGGGGGTGTCCTCCTACGCCGTACCTGTTTCTCATTCACAAATCAACGCTTTATAAGGTCTGGAACTGCCGACACTCCTCGTCAGAGTATTGACCTTGCTACGTCCTCGCCCAAGAGCTTTATTCTGACTTTGTGTTCCAAATTCCTATCTCTAGCTTTGTTTCGTTTCCAGTTTCGCACGTGAGTCTTTTGACACATAGTTTTATGTTGTTATTTCCTCGGCTTATTGCCTTAGTGCTTGTTAACCACGTGTTGAGCCATTTTTGCTCCGTAGTTTTGTGTTTCCTCAGCTTTACGCTTGAGTGATTGGTGTCCACGTGTTGTTTTTCCCACGTCACTTTTAGTTTATCCGCTTTGTATAGCTCGTTTTGTATTATTTGCGTTGTGCAATTCTACAGACCTCGGGTGTATTTCTGTTACTTTATTTTCCTTGCATACTTTGCAAGCGACTTTTGTTAACTGCAGGGATGTGATTTGACCAAAGTGAAATTATCTGAAAATTTAGCCGGGGGTCTAGGGGCCGCTGGTACCCAGCTAGGTCCAGGGCAGTGCCCTGGTGGGGGGACAAGGGAGGCGAAGCCCCCCGGAGCTGATGGGTTTTCCGTGTTTTTAAGTACTTTCAATGCACTCACATTGACAAAGAAATAGACAAAACAACAGCATAAATTTTCAATGTATATTGAACTATCCCATATAAAATGGCAGTTTTAGGCAACTCAAAATCAGTCACATTCAAAAACATTAGACTGCCTTTGCTTTTAAAAACTATCACTGAGAATATCATCATATCTAACTAATGTGATTACTAAGTTAACACATAAATAATGTTGGAAGAGTTCAAATTTCATGAACAAATAATTGTATCATGACCAAATGAAAAGTAACTCATATTAGACCATACCACAAATGTCTTTGTTATAGCAGAAGATGTTATCTGTCAGAGTCATGTGCATACACAATGAACTACTAAAAAAAAAATTAAAAAAAATCGGAATTTTTTTTTGGGGGGGGAGATAAAAAAAGCGGAATTCCGCGAATTAGCGGAAAAATCACATCCCTGTAACTGTTTTTCTCCTGGCTTCGTCTAGCGCTTTGTGTTGTAGAATTCCGTTGTGTACAATTAAATTTGTCAATCCACACCCTTTGTGTCTTTGCGTTTATGCAAGTGTATGTTAAGAACAAGTAATATTACTATTACGACTACCATCAATCATAATAATGAATACTACCAATACTGTCATGGATCACAAACTTCAGGTAACCTAGAGAAATTCAAAATGTATAATCATGGCAGTGATTCAGTGAACATAAAAAAAGGGGAGCAAATTTGTTTGGTTGGTTGTATGCTGAACATGCAAATAATATACACTACATACACACACAAAAAAAGAGAAAAGGATATTAGTGCTACAATCGCAGTCAAAACAACATAGAAAGAATACGAATTTGAATAAGAATAAGAATTTGAACTTATTTTCCTATGTAAGACTCAAGTTTTGAACTTCAAGCTTCTAAGGAAAGCAGTGACTCTGGATAATGGAGAGCGAGAGGGGAAGCATTTTTAGATAGCTACTCACATCTTGATTGGACATGTCCCAGTATGGCCTTTCTCCAAAGGACATAACCTCCCACATGACAATGCCATAACTCCACACATCACTTGCAGAGGTGAATTGTCGAAACTGGACGGCTTCTGGAGCAGTCCACCGGACGGATATTTTTTCACCCTGTTCAGAAAAATATAGGGGAGTGACAATGTTCCAACAAGAAAATTTTACACGAATGCTGAATGTTAATTTCCTTTCAGCTTATCCTGTTAGGGGCTGTTATGCTTTTCCATCTAAGCCTAACTTCTTCATCTTCCTCTCTAACACCATCTACCCTCATGTTTTCCCTAACTACATGCATCAATCTTCTTTTAGGTTTTCCATGAGCTCTTTTGCCTGACAGGTCCATCCTGCTTCTACCAATATACTCAATACTAAATCTCTCCTCTAGGACATGTCCAAACCATTTAAATTTGACCCTAAATCAACTAACTATGGTTGACCCTATATTGCGCTAATTTCTAATTGCATCCAACCTGGTCAGTGTGGCTTTCAAATAACATTCATATAAATGATTCAGTCCAATTCTGAATTCAATAGGACTATATTGTGCATACTAACCTGATTAAGTAGAACATTGAATTAAGGTTAATAACGTAACTGTATCAACAATATTGCTTTGGGATAGCGTCATTTACAAAGAAGCATTTAAGGTGCACTGCTGGACGACATTACAATGCATACAATAACAGTATACATTCCTTGAAAATTCGTTTTACTGACAGATATTCTAAATTGTATTTTTTCCCCTCTTGATTGTCATCTTTTGTGTAGTTTGAGCTTTAATCAGTTCAGTTGTTTAATTTTTTTTTAACAATCAATAATTATCAATATTAACTGTTGTGAAATACTTACATTGTAATACATTTTTCAGCCATATCGCCAAGTCCAACTAAAGCGCATTATATTTAAAAAGGTAATTATTTAACTCATTCACTCCTAGCCATTTTCACTGAAGCAACCCCCTTCGCTCCCGGCTGTTTTACTGGAATTTGACTGATTTTGCTAACAAAAGAAAGATTTGAGTCTCTTCTTTCATCAGGAAAAAAGTATGTTTGTATCTGTTTCCGTTTTGCAGCAAATAGCATTAGAATCTAGCTAAGTTTCATCATTATTCACAAACCTGTTGAACACACTGTCAAAAAGAGCTTGCTGCAACATGGCCCTGGTTGATTTCTTATACTCTGCTGCCACCTGCTGGCCATTTTTTGTAATACCTACCATTGCTTTAAGCGACCTCTTCAGGTCAGAGGCTGCATCAAAGACTTCTATATGCTCTAGCATAAAAAATAAATCGAAAACGTATAAATATGTTTTTGGTACCATGGTAGTATTTAAAATAGAACGTTTTAAATTTATTGGGAGCAAATTAGTAAATCTTTATACTGACCACTTTTGACCAGTGCTAACCACTCTGTCACCATGCTTCAATCAACATCCATTAAAAGAAAAATAATGCTTTTTTTTTTAGTTTAGAAAAAAAAAGTGGGAGTGCACTGCATTTAGACAAGTGCTTGAATTGACTCACGGTAGTTGAGTAGACAGCTTCAGGATCATCATTTATTATCCTGGATAGGCCAAAGTCAGACACTTTACATACAAGATTGCTGTTGACAAGGATGTTTCGAGCAGCCAGATTTCGATGGACGTATCTCATATCGGCAAGATATCTCATTCCTGCCGCTATGCCCCGCAGCATCCCAACCAACTGAATGGCTGTGAACTGACCATCATGTATCTATGCAGAGAAAACTAGCCGATAAGCAATCCTTCATGGGATTTGGGGATACTCAGGATACTCACTCTTAGGAAGGCATCTAATGAGCCGTTCTCCATGAACTCTGTAACAATCATCAATGGTTTTCCTGGGGGGGGGGGGGGGGGTGGGGGGCGGAGGGGAGCATCAGTTACAGCCTGTACATTATGATTAGATAATGAAAACAGTTTGTTCACAAAACATTCCACACGAAAACATTTACAAAATCTTTTTTTTTGTGAATACGTTAGTACTCTAATTGAAATAGTGATCAATTAATAGGTTTACTTGAGAAAAATCTTATAAGGCAAAATGGCTAATTTAATAGGTTACAATGGCAAAACAGAAAGTGTTCCACACATTACCTCTTGTCACTACTCCTTCAAGATGCACAACATTGGGATGGTCGAACTGTCCCATAATGCTGGCTTCACACAGGAAGTCCCTTTTCTGCTTTTCTGTATTACACACTTTTAATGTTTTGATGGCGACTGCAGCGTCCCGCTTTCCAGGTACTTTTAGCCGCCCACTACACACCTCCCCGAACTGTCCTGTATGGCATCGAAGATTGGTTGAAGGTAAAGAGAAGAGAAGCATTTTCATGAATCATTTTTTTCTTTCCATTTTCCAATTGGAAACCAAAAAAGTATGTGACCCATTATTTTGTTAATCATGTTGAAAAATCTAACACAAAAAATGAAAAAAAAAAAAGACTAATTTCATTCTTAAATTTTAGGCTCAGATCAAAAATATGAAATTGACAGACTCAGGACAACTTTGATTTTAATATTAATTAATTGACTGTGTTTATGTGACACAGAAGTTTGGTAACGAGCATTAGCAATGATGTTAGTTGCAGGCGCAACTTTCAGACTTTTATTACGGTTTTACACCACCAACGTGTGCAATGACTGAGCCAAATTGACCCAGGAGCTTGGGACGCGAATAATCGATTAATCAATGGAATAATCGATAGGAGACTTTTATTTTTTTTAACAAAGTCGTTAGTGGCAGCACTACACTGAACAAGTATTATGCTTTGGTCAAATTGTGAATGTACCAAACCATTAAGGAGCATCTCCATTGCCTGAAACAAGGTGTGAAGAGCAAGCATCGAGGAGGTTCCACAAGCTAGCTGAAATCAAAGGACCTCTGATGTATCCTCTCCGGATGTCTTATATAGTGATGTGTCAAAACGGCCGTGTACCAACTGGACGGTAAACAATGCAAGACTTCAAAATTAAATATTTAATCATCTGTTTTTGACATTCCTTGATTATTTTAGTCAAAACAAAGGCAACACATCAACTCAACATTTTATACTGTACATATTTACAAGTGACTAGGGGCAAAGGCTTTGGATAGACCCTGTTAACATTGTTAACATTTTTAATTCTTTATTTTATATCTTAACCATTTTGAATTTAGTTATAGATGTGTAGAGCTGGTGAAATAATGTTAAACTCAATATAACTCGACCTTAACCTATCTGTTATCTTGTTTTGTCTAAATTCCCTTTCAGTGTCCTGCTTGAGAAAGTTCCATCTGACATACTGAGATTCTTTTTTGAGAAAGTGCAAGCTGGCATACTGAGAACCTGTTTCGTCTAAAAGTGAAGAAAGTGCAAGCTGGCATATTGAGATTCTGTTTTGTCTAAATATGAAAGATCAACCTAGCATACTGTGAGAATGTAATCTGATTTTCGTATTTGATGGGAGGAGAAGAGGCGTTTTTGTACAAACTCGGATTGTAATAAAGGGCTGTGTCTCCTGGGGGGAGGGACACACATTCTTGGATGACACTGCTTTGGTGATATTCAATTGTGTGACCAGAGATCTCTGTAATAAATTCTCCTTGCAATGACCCTTTTCACAGGAATCTCATCTTTGATATATTTGGACACGCAAAAGATTACAAAACTTATTATAATCCTTCAAATGGTGACCACCGACGAACGAACGACATTTTACGGGCTGTGGCGTTCACGGACGGATAAGTGGACATTTATCCACGTTTAAGGAATTCTGTCTGTTTGGAAGCGCTGCAGCTGGTATTCGTCTTGTAACATTACATTGGAGATGAGATCTGTGTGAACAGGTAGTGGTAAAATTTGAAGTCGTTTTGTTGGATGCGAAGTCCCTGATTTCGGATTTTACTACGGTGTTCGAACTGTACACGTACGTGGTGACGAGAGCATTGTTTACGGAAATGCCGTCACATTGGTTGTTGCGCTGAAATGGGAAAACAGGCAGACGCAGCGGATTTGCGCCGCTGTTAAGAAGTCAGGAGATTAATGGATAAATTTGATATTAAGAGGTACAAGTTGACACAGCGTATGTACGCCGCTGTTATAAATTTGATACTAAGAGGAACAGGTTGACGCAGCGGATTTACGCCGCTGTTAAGAAATCGGGAGATCCTTGAATAACATTTATTCAGCTGCAAGACAACAGGTTGACGCATGCGTAGCTGAGGATATATTACCAGAGTTTGGTACGTAACGTTACGATGGATTTTGCACAATTGAATCGAATGATTGTGGCAAACAGGTTGAAGCAGGCGTTTTATTAAATTACGGAAAACACATGGCAGTCTCGTTCTGAAGGAATCTTAGAGAGTGTAAGTCCTTGCATTTCTGAGGCAATTGTTAACTAGATGTAGAGTTGGAAACAACATTTCGCTGCAAAGTAGCCTATAGACTGCTTCGTGATTGTCTTAAAGCAGTATTTATTATTTTAAGAGGACAGAGATCATTTTTACATCGCGAAAATGATATTTCATCTTGTCTGATGTACAATTGTCTGACGTCATTTATTATTTTTTTTTTTTTTACGGGGGGCGTAATGAGCTATATTGTCGACTAATTTAATTGTGGTACTACAAGTGAGACGTCACTGACTTAATACATATTTATAGAACTTTAATATAATAATAACTAAGCAGGTTAATGTTTAATATAAGTTACGGGGGCACTTTTGACCGCGACACCGAATAGTTTGACCTGATAGTACTTCCGCTAGACGACTTGAGAGCTTCCGGGGTTTGTAATCGGCCGTTGGCCGTTAAACAATGACGTGAAATGTATTAATTATTGAACGACTGGATGTAGATTTATTGTGGAAAAGGTTGGTTCTCTCCAATAAGATCTGTGGTTTGCTTGATGTCTTTGATGACGGCAGTTTAAGCTGTATGTGTACGTAAACGCCGATCGCTGGTTACAAAAGTGTTAGAGATATATGTATTTTTTTTATATAGAGGAAAAACCCAGACGTAACTGTAAGAAAAGTGTATTAAATGATGATTAATGCTGAAATGTTGACTTTGGGTGGTTCTCTAAAGATCGCTCGGATGGCTGGGATAATAACTAAGTAAATAGTGTTCTATTTTTTCTCGCTTTGTGATAAAAACAGCTGTAGACGACGAATTTACGTAATAAAATAAATAAAACCGGCAGACTTTTTGGAAATAAATGACTCTCCAGGCCTATCGCCATCTCTTCTCTGGGAAGCTGGGAAAGCAGTAATTAGAGGTAAAATTATATCATATTCATCTTATAAAAAGAAACAGGATCAAAAATTAGAAAATGACTTGGAAGATAAAATTAAACAACTGACAGATGAGTACGCAATAAACCCAAATGACCAAATATGGACTGACTTACAAAATACAAAAATACAGCTAGACGATATGCTAACTAAAAAAACAGAGTTTATAATACAACAATTGAGATACAACAACTTTGAATATAATAACAAATCAGGTAAATTTCTTGCAAACCAACTTCAACGCAATCGGGAAAAATCTCTTATAACGGCTATCAAAGGGACAACTGGTGAATGTACACAATCACCAGAAGAAATTAATCAAATTTTTTATAACTATTATCGCAACCTATACTCAGAAACTAACAAGCCTAACCCTGAGCATATTGAGGCATTCCTCAGTAGCTTAAATATGCCTCAGTTAACTACTGAATATAAAGATATGTTAGAAGCGCCACTTACTATAAACGAGTTGTACAGTGCTCTAGATAGTATGCCTAATGGCAAGGCACCTGGCCCAGATGGTTATCCGGCTATATTTTTTAAGCACTACTGGTTAATGCTTGCTCCGCTATTCTTAAGAGTAGTAACAGAAATTAAAACTAATGGTTACATACGTCCACACATGAATACAGCTGCAATTAAACTTTTATTAAAGCCAGAAAAAGACCCCACCCTTCCATCAAGTTACCGTCCGATTTCACTAATTAACACTGATATTAAAATTATTACTAAGGCTTTCACATCTAGAATAGAAACAGTAATCTCGACAATTATTCATAGCGACCAAACAGGCTTTATTAAAGATCGTCACTCTACTAATAATATTAGGAGGCTCTTTAACCTTATTAGCATGTCACAGCGGCATGATAAGAAGGCAGTTATTATATCGTTGGATGCAGAAAAAGCTTTCGACAAAGTTAACTGGTCCTTCCTCTTTGCTGTTTTAAATAAATTTGGCTTTGGGAAATCATTTATCCACTGGGTGTCAGTATTATATGATTCTCCCAAAGCTACAGTTACTACTAATGGGATTATATCTAAGAGCTTTATTTTACAGAGAGGCACAAGACAGGGATGCCCACTGTCCCCTTTATTATTTGCAATATTTATTGAGCCACTTGCAATAGCCATACGCCAGGAAAGAAGGATTCAAGGAATTCACTCTGGGGTAACAGAACATAAAATTAATCTATATGCCGATGATATTTTACTTTATTTCGAAAACCCGGCGATTTCGTAAGGGGAAGTATTTAACTTAATAACTAAATTCTCACAGTTGTCAGATTATTCTATTAACTGGACAAAATCAACACTTCTACCTATTACAGAAAATTCATGGAACCCTGCAAGCCAGGACCCACACTGCTCATTTCCTATAGGTAATTTAAAATACTTAGGCATAAAAATCTCACCTAAATTAACTGATTTAATTCATTTAAACTTTTCTCCACTTCTGGATAACATTCATAGTGACTTGGAACGCTGGAATAATCTTCCTATTTCTTTAATAGGACGAATAGCCACCGTTAAAATGAAAGTTTTACCTAAAATAAACTATTTTTTCTCAATGATTCCATTTAAACCTACGGCTAACTGGTTCCAGTTGTTGGACTCAGCCGTTACAAAATTTTACTGGAATAAAAAAAAAAGCAAAGAATAGTCTATCTACTCTTCAGAAAAGTAAATCCAAAGGTGGTCTAGAGGCACCAAATTTTATGTACTACTATATAGCTAACCAGCTACAATATATCGTTCTATGGGCGCAACCCAACAGAGATACTAACTGTTGGCTGGAACTAGAACAGAAGGATTGTAATAACCTCAGACTTCTAGATTTACTCTTTATTACAACATCAATTAAGCGACATAATTGTTTTAAAACCCCAATGATTTCCGCCACCCTGACTGCTTGGTGGAAGGCATTAGAAATTACAAAAGCCCAAGTGGAGCCCTGTGGGCTTTCTCCCCTATGGCATAACCCTGACTTTCGAATTAACAACCAATCGTTTTATTTAGGTGTGTGGGAGCAGAAAGGAATTACACATCTCCACCATCTCTCCTCAGATAATATGTTTATATCATATACATCCTTGCTCCAAAAATACAAAATAACAAACGGAAATTTTTTACATTATCTGCAAGTTAAAAATATGATAAAGAAACAAATTCCAACACTTCAGGGTGTACTCCTACCGCCTGGTTTAGCTGAAGATATTACCAAGCTTTCTCCTTCAACAACAAAAAAACTTTCAAAAATATATAAGTTACTTTCATATACGGAAAAAATGTCTTTACCCATCTTAAAATGGGAGACAGACTTGTCTATAGCTCCGGAATCTGACTTTTGGATTCAAGTTTGTGAAAACGCATTTAAAATGACAAAACACACAAATTTACAACTTATCCAATATAAAATTATCCATAGAACATACATTACTCAATATATGATGAAGAAAATGGGACTCTCCGACTCCGACATTTGTCTCCAGTGTTTACAAAACACTACAGACACTTATTTTCATGCTTTATGGTTATGCACTCCGGTTATGTATTTCTGGACTAAAGTCTTAGAAAAACTTTCCGCTATCTTGGACTATAGGATACCTTTATCTCCAAACTTGTGTTTGCTAGGTGACCTAACAACAACTGACCTACCACATAAACAATTTCAATCTACACTTGTAGCCCCTACTATCGCAAAAAAAACAATTCTTGTTAACTGGAAAAATAAACAAACTCTGAATATCGACCAATGGCCTAACCTCCTCATAAATCACATTTTAATGGAAAAAATATCGGCCTCAAATAAAAAACAAATATCAAAATTCATAGAAATATGGTCTACGTATATAGGATATTTTAACCTAATTCTGGTTATTTAATTCTGCCTGTTAGCGAGAGCCACCACATCGTGATAACTTACATTGATGTCTCTGCATTTGGCAGTTTGTAACTAATGGTTGTGTTTTTATAGTCAGGAACCCAGTTGCTGCCAACAGGATCGAGCAGATTCACCTCCAATGGGCACTAAGGGCTAATATTCGGATTCACTGCATGCCAGGGGACTAACTCTACAGGTGCTGTCCCCCCCTGGCTGGGCGTGGGCGTGGGCGGGTCTGCTCCTCTGTTGGCTGCTGGGTGGCGGCTGCGTCTTGGTCGTTCCCTGGGTCTCGTGGGGGGTGCTGTGTTGCGGGGCTCTCCCTGGTGTTCGGGGCGGCGCCGCCCCGGCGCGGTCCGTCGCTCTGGGCCCGGCGACGCGGGTCGGGGCCTGTGGGCCGCCGGGGTGCCCCGTGGTTACCTCTCCCCTCCCCCTTCCTCCCCCTTGCTTCCTCTCCCTCTTCGCCTCTCCCCGCCCGTCCTCCGCCTCCCTGTCCCTTCTCCCTCGTCGCCCTTCCTCCTCCTCTCCCCCTCTCTCTGCAGCCCTGCCGCTGCCTCCTGCCCTTCCTGTCGTCTCCTTCCCCCGTCCCCTTCCCCTCCCCTGTCCGCCTTCCTCCCACTCCCCTAGGCCGGGGGTTCCATCCGTGGCCCGGGTCTCGGCGCTCCGGGGGCCGGGAGAGTTGGCGGGATCGGTGTTGTGCCCGCCCCGCTCCGGTGGACCTCTGGGCACTTCGGGCGGGCCCCGGTATCCGGGGGGCGATTGGTGGGCGGATGCGCCCCCCCCCCCGCCTGGTTGGGGGGGGGGGCCCAGCTGGTCGCTCCTCTTAACTCACTGCACTAGTTTTGCACAATACATTTTAGGGCACATAACACACTTTGGGGGGGAGTGGGGTAGGGTGGAGACACCGTCTCCGCCCTGCAGCTCCCCTCCAATTTTAATGCACCACACAACTGGGGGGGCATCGGTTGGGGCAGGCCGCAGTATGGAGCAGTGCTGCGGTCACCTGTTCCCCCCCATTAATTTCTTTTAATGCACCACATACGCTCCTTGACATGCCTGGGAGGCGGGTGGATCGGAGCAGAGGGGGATATCATTTCCCTCTGCTCCGGTTCACCTGCCCCCAATTTTAATGCACCACACACACACACTTATGTATATACACTGGGTGGGGTCACACTCACGGTTTAGGGGTAGAGTTCGCCAGTCGGCGAGCTGGCGAACTCAGTTACAGGGTTAGTTTTTCACTTAGATCGTTGGGGTGACGACCGGGGCCTCTCCCCGCTGGGCCGCCCGTCCTCCGGTGCCCCCATCTCCCCTTCTGCCCCTGGTGTTCCGTCCCTCCGCGTGGTGGGGGGTGGGGTGGATGCGGGTGCCCTCTCCGCTCCGCTGCCCGGCCCCTCTTCGGCGCAGATGCCTGGGTGCGGCGTGTCCCCGGGGTCTGTCGGTGGGTGGTGGTGGGTGCGGGGGCGGCTTGGTTGGGGGGGTGGTGGTGGGGGGGTGCCGGGGTGGGGGGGTGTCTGGGGATTTGGGGACCTGGGGGCGGTTGGGGCTGGGTTGGGGTGTATGGCGGGGGCGGGGGGTCGTGGGGGTTGGGGGCCGGTGGGGTGCCTGGTGGGCCTGCAGTGCCCCGTCCTGCTGCGTTGGGTTGGGGGCGCGGGCCGCGTTGGGGTGGGGGGCGCTCCTGCTCCTGGGTTTGCTCTCCGGCCGGTGGCCCCTGCGGGGCCCGGGGGTCGTCCTTTGGCGCTGCCGCGGCCTGGGGGGCCCTGAGGTGTTGCGCTTGCTCTGTCCTGGCGGGGGTCGACGGCTCCCCTCTTTGGTGGAGATTTTCATGCATGCCAGATCCACCACACCAGCATCTATCGAAACTCAGACACAATTTGTTTCTCCCTCAGGTCATTGATTCGGTGGAGGCGGGTGTCTGTGGATCTCACTCTGCTTCGTCTGTCCTTTCCACCTTTCCTCAGTTTCTCCTTTGGGCCCTTGAGGTCTCCCTGACTTGTTGGAATTTAGATGTCTCTGGGGTTGGTGAAGGACTCTGGTTAGTGGCCCGGTGGGTGGTGTCTGGTCGGTGCTGGGCTTCGCTTTTCTTTCTTTTCTTTGGTCCCTCTTCGGGTCTCCTGGCGGCCCCACGACTCTGGCTGGATTTTGAAGTGTTCGGTTTAGGTGAACGGTATGGGAATTCTTTTTTTTTTTTTTTACACGCACGCACGCACACACACACACACACACACACACACATACAAAAAAAAAAGGGGGAGAACAATGACGATGACATGTCAAATGATCAATACTGAGCTCTCCCCGAAAAAAAAAATAAAAAAAATAAAACCGTTTAGTAAAGGCTGAACGGGATAAATTGATTGGGACGGTAATATTCCTAATAAAAATCTCCAACGCGACTCTGTTTTACAGGCCTCGGGCGTCAATGCCTACGTTAAACAATCAGAGGACACATTACATAAAGTGTTGGCGGAACTGATTCTCCAAGACCCTCAATCACATCTCCCAAAGACTGATGTTGAAATACTTGATTATCTGGCTTCACAGCGCACTTGCGTCATATCTAAATTATGTTTATACAAATCGAACGAATAACAGCACATCACATTGACTGGTACAGTGTTAAAATATTGCAACACTTCCATGTGTACCTCACGATCATTAGACATACACAACTGTAAGACTGAATGTATTGCTGTGATGTTGGAATATAAATTAATGTGCTTTCATTAGGTTGACAAGTTGAGGTAGAGAGCTGTTAGGGTACAGATGCTAGAGGCAGGTGACATCCGTATTTTCATTTTTTATAATTAGGTCTGCTTTTATAGTTTAATGAGAAGAAATATATGTTTGTTTTTTTGATTGTTTTTTACATGAAATATTTTTGTTATAGTTAATTGTTTCTCCCTTATAATTTTCCTTGTACGCGAGAACATTATTTAACCTTGAGTTTCTTTCCAGAATCTGGTGTCAGCCATTTTGAGGGGCATACTCGAGACTTAAGTACAGTCCTTGGAAGGAACTTCCCCATTCCCCGTCCTGGGGGTGAAGTTATGTGTTACTTGTGTGTTAAAGAGGGCATTAGATTTTTAAGGTGTAGGTGAATGTTTGTATGACCCTGACAATGGAAAAGGTGGATTGCGTAATGTGTTGAAGTAGAAGGGCAGAGTAGGTTTCAATGAAAAAAGGGTGAAGTTTGTAGATAGCAGGAGTTAAAATGGAGGAGAACAGATAAGACAGGATGTATATGAATGCAATTGCAGAAGGTGGAAAGAGTAGGTTTCAATGAAAAAAGGGTGCATATTTTGAAAGTGGAGGAGACTTCCTCCCTTTGTCGGTCACAATTTAAAAAAAAAAAAGCCTTTCCCCCATGCTTGTAAATAAAAAAAGAATTTTTTTTTTCTTCCTGTATCTATGATGACTTATTCGTAGGTGTGTAAATGATTTAACCTTTGTTTTGTCTCTGAGTCCCATTTCAGAATTTGAAGTTGGCCATTTTGCGTGCAAGTCCCTGAGACTGGACAGAACTTCCCATGAGGGCGCCAACTGGGAGTTGTCACATTTTTAACATAATTTGAGGTGATATGTAATCAAAAATAATCTCTGACTTGATGTTTGACCAAAAGCTGACAAGGAGGCTGCGGCCTTCATTGACCGTGCTCTTGTGGAATATTCATTGAAAACTGGACACTTGCCAACTGACTCTGTATTATATTTGTAAATTTTGAGAGCAAGCTGTCCTATCTCATCTTAAATATTATTTACGAAGGTATGCAAAACATATCAAATTAAATACTGTAAAACATAACAATATTGAATTATAATTAGCAATTATTTAATTGCAAACTTTCAGAATTTTTTTATTTTTTGTTTTATTTTATTTTTTATTTATTTATTTTTTTTCTTTTTTTTCCTTTTTTTTAATAAAAAAATAATTAAAAAATAAAGGAGGATTTTGTTCTTCCGGCTTTTTACTGATATGTCATCAGAGGGGGCGTGGCTTACGTACGTGGTCATCATCACAACAATATCTGCCCTTCCCCCCTAATCAGCAGTTCCTGCCGCCGCCTGCTGGGCAGCAGCAGTTCCTGCCGCCGCCTGATGGACAGCAGCAGTTACTGGCGCCACCTGGTGGACAGTTTCCGCAATGACTGGACCCTGAACTCACATGCAAAGGTCTTAAAAGAGAACAAACTACTCCAATACACACGCAGTGCTCCGCACAGACTTTCTTGCATGCATTCGTGTACGCCCCGAACTGTCCTGTGAGTCTTATGGGAAAGGATCTTCTCATAAAACTGCTCCACTTCGCTGGTGACTCCGCCCCCACCCAGAATGTCTCCTTGAGTTCGTGATCTCAGACCATATGATGCGATATCTGACTGTGTACACTGCACTCTATTTTTGACAGGTGTAGGTGATGACATATACAGTGGAGCATTCTGTACACAGAAGCAACTGATTGGCAACACTCTATACACACAGATTTATTATATTCTAAAACTCTTGATGCCTATTTGATTTAATCTGATTTGTTTGTCTCCATGTCTGTTTTAGAACAATTAACTTTTGGACCGACATCAACAAGGGGAGACACCTAAATAGCAAGCTTAATGGTGACATGTTAAAACTACAAAACTAAACTAAACTGCTGCACTGTGGTCTATTGACCCAACTGATGTGGGCCTGTCTAAAGTGGCTCTAGTAACTTTTTAAAATTAATACCCCACTCCGTTTGGGTGCCGCAATATTAATGATAAATGAAGGGCGACTTCATATCTTAATAATAATTGGTGGTTGGCTGAAAACGGGGGTTCTTTGTAAATTTATGGGCCTAGCTACAATATTTCTATTTTTATAGTAGAAAAAAAAATACTGGTAAATTTCGTATGGTTTCGGAAATTGAAAACGGCTTATGTGAATAAGGGTAGGATAAAATTTATTTCAATCTTAATTATTAGATTTTCCGTTATTTGAGGCTTGTTGAATTTGGTCTTCTAATATTTTGCCCATTTCTCTTTTGAAATTTAAACAACTGAGTTGGGACTCATTGATGTGAAACACTTACGGCGAATTTGCTGGTTAAATTTAAAAAAAATGTTCCCCCTCTTTTAAAGCAACAATTTGTTTACTGCTGCAGTTTTATATACTGGTCTGAAAAATGATCTGAGTCGATCTTTTATCAGATGGGGGAATTACTGGTCTGTCTGTGTGTATCGTCACGAAGGAAGATATGCACACAAACAGTCCATGTTGAATTAAATAAATATAGAATTATAAGTTAGTCTCAATGTGATAATTATATAGTCCGTGAGAATGAATGAATTCACAGGAGGACAATTGAAGGTGATCGGACTTTGACCATGGAGGAGATTAAGTTTTGGCAAAGACGACACTCATGACGGAAATAAGGTGAATATGTTCTATTTCCAAAACAATTGAAGGATCTCTCCCCGGGGTACTCACGGTTCCGGCCGGACGTGAGCAGCTCTGGGGGTCAGATGTTATTTTTATGGGTTTTACTTGCTGGTGATAGTTGCATTTATTTATGGCTGGAAGCACATTCATACCATATCTATAACAGTAAATATCATGGTAAAACATTTGATTAATCATTATATACCATCATATGGGTTTCCTAGGAAAATTTGATCAGACAATAGAACCCATTTATAAGCTGTAGAGAAAATTGGCCTCATCAGATTTGAATTGGCTATAAGATTTTCATTGTTAAATTAATGAATGCGCTTAGGTCATTAAACTCAGCCAAAGGCTGGATTCTGATTGAATGTCACAACAAACAGATTTTTTTTCCCCAGGATGGACCTACAGAACTTCACTAACATTTACGAACTCCAAACTAACAAAAACTACCAGATGTTCTTTCAAAAAGAAGGAATTGTGAATATGTATGTTTATAAGTGACTAAATGAAAATATCCTGCACCCAGATGGGGTGACGGAGAGGTCAATCTGGTCCAGTTCACTGGGAACACATTGTTCCACATCTTGCCTATCAGACCCGCTGGGTCCGCCTCCTGCTCAAGCGCTCCCACCAGCAGGAGCCACCTGACGATTCAACTGGAAAACCATGCCTGCTTCCAGTGTCCACCTGACGAGCTGCCCGCGGAGGAACTCACTCAATGAAGATTGAGTCACATGCCCTTTTTCCCATTCATCATTCCACAAATGAGTCACACTTTCGGAAGATAATCCCGGTGACCAATCCTTGGATCTCTGGCAGTTGACCAGGGTTCTGAAAGAAGCTGACAAAGCCCTTTTTCACAAAAAAACACAATACACAAAAACAAAACAGAACTGACAAACGCCTTTCTCATTCAACAAAGAACTTCACCACGAGATGGCGTCAAAGCGACAACACGTCTTCAATTGCGTCTTCTATTGCGGTTATATCATGACACTCTTTCTCATATTGACTGTCATGCCAATCTGGTATTTCTGGGATCCCCTCGCCACAACTTTGAACATAACCACAACACATCATCTTCATATATGATATGCTTATTTCACTGAAAAATCTTTTAATGAATCATATTGTTTTTGACATATGACTGACCTCCTCTCCTGCTAAAATAATGTTTTCATTTGCTCTTATTTTAATGTTGCGCCAGCCATTTGCGACGATGAAGATCCCGCTGGAATCTTTTGGTAAAAATGTTTAAATATTTAGTTTTTGGGCTTTTTCAAGCCCAATTGGAGGAATGTTAACATTGTTAACATTTTTAATTCTTTATTTTATATCTTAACCATTTTGAATTTAGTTATAGATGTGTAGAGCAGGTGAAATAATGTTAAACTCAATATAACTCGACCTTAACCTATCTGTTATCTTGTTTTGTCTAAATTCCCTTTCAGTGTCCTGCTTGAGAAAGTTCAATCTGACATACTGAGATTCTGTTTTGAGAAAGTGCAAGCTGGCATACTGAGAACCCGTTTCGTCTAAAAGTGAAGAAAGTGCAAGCTGGCATATTGAGATTCTGTTTTGTCTAAATATGAAAGATCAACCTAGCATACTGTGAGAATGTAATCTGATTTTCGTATTTGATGGGAGGAGAATAGGCGTTTTTGTACAAACTCGGATTGTAATAAAGGGCTGTGTCTCCTGGGGGGAGGGACACACATTCTTGGATGACACTGCTTTGGTAATATTCAATTGTGTGACCAGAGATCTCTGTAATAAATTCTCCTTGCAAGGACCCTTTTCACAGGAATCTCATCTTTGATTTATTTGGACACGCAAAAGATTACAAAACTTATTATAATCCTTCAACCCTCATGACTGACTGGCATTTTGTTGGCGTTGGGTCGAAACCTTGTAACCTCCAAACCATCACTTTTCAGGAGACTCCCAAAATGGCATGTTTGTTCAACCATTAACATTATTGCCATTTTTAACCAATGTTAATCATGTTGAAAAATCTAACACAAAAAATGAAAAAACACAATAGATTTTTGAAAAATTATGAAATGTACCAAATTGTGACTGATGAAGTTTCGGCCCGACAGCAGTGATATGCAAAGTTGTGAAGCATAACAGTATTGATATTTGACATGAATTTAATCCTAGTTGAAACATAAGGCATAAAGTGAATAGTTGTGGTTATAGTCATGGCGGCCGTGGCTCAGGGTGTAGAGATAGTCGTTCAATAACCAGAAGGTCGGCTGTTCAATCCCTGCTTTCCCCAAGTCATGCGTCGTTGTGGCACTTCACACACATTGCCTCCAGTGCTACTTACACTGGTATATGGAAGGTGTGAATGTTTGGCGGTAGTTGGAGGGGCCGTAGATGCACACTGGCAGCCATGCTTCCGTCAACCTGCTCCAGGGCAGCTGTGGCTACTAAAGTAGCTTACCGCCACCAGAGTGTGAATGTGTGAGCGCATGAATAATCCAACCACTGTGGAGCGTCTTTGAGTGTCAGAAAAAGTGTTATATAAATCTAATGTGTTATTATTATTATAGTAATAACTGCCACATTTGTGACGTGTGTCAATGGCGTGACATCTTTAGTGTCTACTAAAGTTTTCATCAAATAACGACATCGTGGAGCGATCGCATTTCCCCAAAACATTTCTACCTCCTCAAGCTCCTCTGTCAATCTCCTTGCACCTCAATGGAATTTCTGATGGGAAGTGTTAGCATGTAAACAGAGGAGTGAAAAAACAAGGAGATAAGAGGGTGCAATTAGAGAAATGAGATGAGCCCACTGACTGTAGCCTACAACCCATGGAATAATTACAATGACATTTTACCCCTCTTTGCTATTGTGCACGCCACTATACAAAGTCTAAATAAAAGCTACGTCCTGTCTTTAACGTGTGATTATTTGACTGTCAGAATGAAAGATGCTAGCGCAGGGACTAGCTGACAGACTCACCCGCTTCTACAACCTGTTCAATTTGAATGTAGGATGCATCCAGTTCCTTTGCAAATTGATGAACAGCCCTGTTTGTGTCCTCATTGCTTTCAGGGTCAATATATGTTTTGGTGCCTGGAAATGTAACTGAAAAAGAAAATAGGATTATTATTTCATTGGAATGCAAACCAGGAAGCAGCACCGGCCCATGGCATAAACAGATTATGCGGTTGTTTAGGGTACGATGCGTGCTACACAGCATAAATGTGGATGCCACGGCTGGACCTGAGTCAACCTACTACTATTCAACAAATATCGGACGACATACTATGGGATCATGTACAAAACAAACGTGCCACAATGAGTAAACACAAGTCGTGCGCATGGCAAGGGGCTGCAATGAACTGCGTACACATGGCGAGCCAAATGACTGACAAGTCCTGAGCGTACCACTTCCGCCCTCAGCCCATCATCCCCCCTGCACCCTTTGGATTACTCCTCATTTTTGCTGATTAATCGTCATTTTGAAAATCGAATTGCTGTAAATTTCCTAAAACGGGAAATTTAATTTTGTCTTCTGGATTATTAACTCTTTGACTGTCAGACGTTTTCAGAAAAGGGATGCCGTCAGTGCCAGCCGATTTAAGCATTTTGACTGATCTTTCAAGGTCCACAGAAAATGTTGTGTTTGTTTCTACCTTATTCCGTTTTTCAGTAATCAACAATAGAAAATGGTTAGTTTCACCCAAATGCTCTGTTTTGAAACAAAAAACGGAGAAATTAAGCTTTGAGTAAAACGATATTATTTCATGCACTCTAGTGAATTTGAGACCTTTTTTTCCCATGAATGATGCCACAAACACCTAAACGGTGCTTTACTTCTGTAAAACACTACCACCAACAATGAAAAAGTGTTTTTTGATAGCAAAATACATTTATTTACATTCAACAGAGTAACAATTTGACAAAACAATTTGGCAAAATATTTACAAATGTGTGCAACCGTAGTACTATTTACAATTGTGTGGATGTTTCAAATACAGTTTTTCTTTTTGTAACACTCCCCTGCGTGCAAGGCGACGCAGCAGGATTTGCACAACAGATTAGTTTCACTGCGATGGCCCCTTAGCGTGCAGACGCTACACTTTCTTGCTGGCTTTTTTTTCCGGGGAATAGCAAGTATATACTGCAGTGTGTGTTTGGCTATGTTGCCATCAAGTCTACTCTCAGGATCATGATACGGTGACGTTACGGTGGTGTTACGTCTGGCTTCCTCATGTCCTTCAGTTCCTATACCGGGTGGTTGATCCATCTTATCCGCTCCATTCATGGTGGCATCGTAGTCCATAACCAGTGTCTTCTCCGTGATCAGACTGTACCCACTCCTCCAATGAATATGCATTGGACTCGGGGCACTCTTCGTCGTCCGATTGAACGTCCGCCTGAGCGTGCTCGGTTGTGCTCCGCATTTTCCGGCGTTAGCATCGCTAGCCGGTGAGGCTTTATGACGTGATCATAGCCGCCGCGTCAACGCTTCCAACTTCGGCGTCAACCTCGGAGTCACCATCATCATCATCGTCGTCATCAATGTGCTCTTTAGCATTGGTCGATGCTTTTCGTCTTTGAAAAAAATGCTCAAGCGTGAGCTGCTTGCAACCGGTCACCATTTTCGCTTCCTCAGCCATTCTACCCTCAACACTCTAGCTCCTCACGTCTTCTACTGACGCCTACCCAATCTTGTCCAAAGAGAGTCATCGCTGCCATCTAGGGGCCAAAAATAGGCATTATACTAACTAGATCTGCTTGATACTTTCAGCACAGCTGGCCAAGGCTTTCCTCCACCCGTTTCCCCCCAAAAAAAACAAAAAACTTGGTGAACGTCTTTTAACGTCTTTGGCGCTCCTCCGTAGGTTTTTACTAAACGTCATTTTACGTTTTTGGCAGTAAAAGAGTTAAAAGCTGTTATGTTATGTTCTGTTACATCCAGATGTTATTGTGAGTTGTAATTTTGCACAAGTAGCAGAATGATGGATGGGTGGTTTACAAGACATGTTTACAATAGAAAAAACTACTGTACTTAATTTTGGCAACGAACCACAAACTATGAAAGTTTATGTTCAGTTAATTTCGATTTCGGTAAACATTATGGTATACATTATTGTTGTCTGAGCATTTTACGCAGGAATTATTTTTGAATAATAATTAAACCTTTAAATAAACGTTTGTTGGGTTTATTACATTCAAATCTATTAAAATCGTAATTGTCCTGCATGACAGAATTATTTTTTTTTTTAGATTAAAATTTTCATTGTCATATCGTCCAGCCCTCGTTAGTTCATGTGCTCATCATCATCTATTTACGAGCAGTGAGCGTGATTTGTCAGCTGGGCTGTAAGTATTTGGGGGCCGGAGAGAAAATTTCATTTAGGGCCACCAGACTCCAGGGGCTAGTCCTTCCAGCAAGCACTTAACTGGTATTATTGGACTCTTAGATGCCTTGCGATGCAGATGTAAAACATTCTAAATTGATACATTTTAATAATCCATAAATTATAAGAAATTTCATACTTATAACACCATGTGTTTTTACACAATACAAAATGTAATGTTGCAATAATGGCTGCATTATGTGACAAGTACATGATGTATGATGTACCCAATAGTTGTTGTAATTGTCCGATATTACAATAACAGAGATTATTCACATGGAAAAACATGCTGAAACATTCATATCTATGTCTTATCTATAAAATTATTCTCTCCTCCTCTTCAACTATTTATTAACAGCCATACATCTGACCACAGCAGAACCAGATGTGAAGCAAGGGAAGATTCATTCCATTTAGAAAACGTGGATTTAGTCAAACTGCTTTTTAACTTTGAGCTGCTATGAGTGAAACCTCACCCCCATTACCATCAGAAATGTAAACACATATTACATTTAAGTCCCAAGTAAAGAAATGGGTAAGATAATGAAAACTGTCAACACTAAGAATAAGATTGCGCTTGCTGCCCCCTGCTGGCATTGTGCTTTGTAAATGGTTTTGTGTATGTTTGTGTAATTGTTGGTCCGTTGTTACTCTAAGGTAAAATAGCCTCTTGGCATATTTACTTAAATGTTTATTAATATGTAATATCCCTGATATAAATAAATCTCAAAGCTGTCTTGACTTTAGGAAGTCTGCACATCAAAAATCACATGAAATCGGATTTGAGAAGACTAATCCCCAACCACAAGGGGTGGGGGTTTGAAATCCAGTTCAGTGTCTTATCAGATATGAGAGCAGCGTATGCATTACTTGTACAAAGAAGTCCTGGAGATGGAGAAGAAGAGACTTTGGGGTGATACACATCACTGACATGGAAGAAGAAAACACATGACCAGACCACATGACATCCAGTTGTTGCTATGTACTTTGTGGATGTCGCCAATGCTCTCACTACATGTCAAAGACCACTTTGAGTCTAGCACAAAACACACAGTTAATGACAAAAGTATGCACATTATGATGGCTATACACAGTATGCGTCATATGTATAGTGAAGCATTGATTTTGGTTAGACATTCATATGATGTTAGACGGTGCTCAGCACCATGTGTTGGTTGGTCTGGGAGAAGCAAGCCAAAGGACTGGCCGATACATGGGTTATGCTGCGTAAAAGTTACAATACACCAATCAGCATTAAAGACAAGTTAGGGCTTCATTGTCTTCCATTTACAGTATGTTGTCATGTTTTCAGTGTGAAGCAAAAATGGCCTCATTGATACAATACTTTTAAAAGAGAGTGTATTTAGCAGTAACAGATCAGGACCCGCAGCACTATAGTAGCCCTTTCTTTTTCAAATCAGCAGTTTGCCACCTGAGTGTATCATTCCTGTTTTAATTTGGGAAGCTGTCTGAAGTGGTGTCTCCAAGGGCATCATTAGGGGGCAGTGTATCAGTGTTTAAAAAAAACTCTTACTGATAGAATTTGCCTGGAAGCAGCACTTACAACAAAGCAACGTGTCCAGACTCACTCTTGCTCTTTAAATTGTCTGGCTTTTAATTTTTGTTTCTTATTCATGGGTGCCCTCCTAGGCACATCATCACTTTTTATGAACAAGCACTGTATATGTACTCACACTGAAAGTAAAGCTCCTCGTCTCCTTCTTGAGCCGCTTTACTGTACCCGCAGTGCCTGCAGCGGCATAAGAAGGGGGGGGCGGGGCACAATCAGATTATTGCAAAGAATAAATAAACACATTTAAATGCATGAATGTCAATGCAGCAACTGATCATTCATGATGATCATGATGATGGCCGACTGTATTTGACAAAAGTGTCTAATCATGCAGGGTTCGACATAAACAGTGGCAGATGGACCGGGGCTAGCACCTGACTGTATCATCTGAAGTTCATTGATGCTGGCCCGACTGGGATGCCAGTACAAATTTCTAAAGTTTAACTAATTAATTGGCTAACTGTTCTTACCTTTGAAAAAAAAAATATCCGTCCATTTATTTACTACACAGAAATTTAAACCTACACTCTAAAAACAGTTGGGTCAAAAGTAACCCAATTATGGATCAAAAATGGATCCATTTTATGGGTCAATTTGACCCAACTTTCAGGGTTGTTTTACACGAAATGACCCAATTTTTTGACCCAAGTAAAGAATCTGACCGATATTCATGAGTTGTATTACACTAAAAGACGCATTTCTTGACTCAAAGTTGGGTCAAATAGACCCAAGTAAGGATCGGTCCATTTTTTACCCATAGTTGGATTATTTTTTACCCAAATGTTTTTCGAGAGTAATATCCCTAAAAAATAACGTAACATGAATCATTTGGGTAAGTCCGTCCGTCCGTCTTCTTCCGCTTATCCGGGGTCGGGTCGCGGGGGCAGCAGCTTTAGCAGGGAAGCCCAGACTTCCCTCTCCCCAGCCACTTCAGCCAGCTCATCCGACGGGACCCCAAGGCGTTCCCAGGACAGCCGAGAGACATAGTCTCTCCAGCGTGTCCTGGGTCATCCCCGGGGCCTCCTGCCGGTAGGACATGCCCGGAACACCTCCCCAGGGGGGCGTCCAGGAGGCATCCGAACCAGATGCCCGAGCCACCTCACCTGGTTCCTCTCAACGTGGAGGAGCAGCGACTCGACGCTGAGTCCCTCTCGGATGACCGAGCTTCTCACCCTATCTCTAAGGGAGAGCCCGGCTACCCTGCGGAGGAAACTCATTTCGGCCGCTTGTATCCGGGATCTTGTTCTTTCGGTCATGACCCACAGCTCGTGATCATAGGTGAGGGCAGGAACGTAGATCGACCGGTAAATCGAGAGCTTTGCCTTTCGGCTCAGCTCCTTCTTCACCACAACGGACCGATACAGCGTCCGCATCACTGCAGACGCTGCACCGATCCACCTGTCGATCTCCCGCTCTAACCTACTCTCACTCGTGAACAAGACCCCAAGATACTTGAACTCCTCCACTTGGGGCAGGACCTCCTCCCCGACCCGGAGAGGGCACTCCACCCTTTTCCGACTGAGGACCATGGTCTCGGATTTGGAGGTGCTGATCCTCATCCCAACCGCTTCACACTCGGCTGCGAACCGCTCCAGTGAGAGCTGGAGGTCACGGCTTGAAGAAGCCAACAGCACCACATCATCTGCAAAAAGCAGAGATGCAATGCTGAGGCCACCAAACCGGACCCCCTCAACGCCTCGGCTACGCCTCGAAATTCTGTCCATAAAAGTTATGAACAGAATCGGTGACAAAGGGCAACCTTGGCAGAGTCCAACCCTCACAGGAAACAAATTCGACTTACTGCCGGCAATGCGGACCAACCAGACTCTGACATCGGTCGTACAGGGACCGAATAGCCCGTATCAGGGGGCTCGGTAACCCATACACCCCCCACAGAACTCCCCGAGGGACACGGTCAAACGCCTTCTCCAAGTCCACAAAGCACATGTGGACTGGTTGGGCGAATTCCCACGCACCCTCGAGGACCCTGCTGAGGGTGTAGAGCTGGTCCACTGTTCCACGGCCGGGACGAAAACCACACTGCTCCTCCTGGATCCGAGATTCGACCTCCCGACGGACCCTCCTCTCCAGCACCCCTGAATAGACCTTACCTGGGAGGCTGAGGAGTGTGATCCCTCTAAAGTTGGAACACACCCTCCGTTCCCCCTTCTTAAAAAGGGGAACCACCACCCCGGTCTGCCAATCCAGAGGCACCGTCCCCGATGTCCACGCGATGCTGCAGAGACGTGTCAACCACGACAGCCCCACATCCAGAGCCTTTAGGAACTCCGGGCGGATCTCATCCAGCCCCGAGGCCCTGCCACCAAGAAGCTTTCCAACCACCTCGGCGACTTCGACCCCAGAGATAGGGGAGCCTACCTCAGAGTCCCCAGACCCTGCTTCCTCAAAGGAAGGCGTGTTGGTGGAATTGAGGAGGTCTTCGAAGTACTCTCCCCACCGGTTCACGACGTCCCGAGTCGAGGTCAACAGCACCCCGTCTCCACTATACACAGTGTTAACGGTGCACTGCTTTCCTCTCCTGAGACGCCGGATGGTGGACCAGAATTTCCTCGAAGCCGTCCGGAAATCGTTTTCCATGGCCTCACCGAACTCCTCCCATGTCCGAGTTTTTGCCTCAGCGACCGCCAAAGCCGCATTCCGCTTGGCCAGCCGGTACCCGTCAGCAGCCTCCGGAGTCCCACAGGCCAAAAAGGCCCGATAGGACTCCTTCTTCAGCTCGACGGCATCCCTTACCGCTGGTGTCCACCAGCGGGTTCGAGGATTGCCGCCACGACAGGCACCAACCACCTTACAGCCACAGCTCCGATCGGCCGCCTCAACAATTGAAGCGCGGAACATGGTCCACTCGGACTCAATGTCCCCCGCCTCCCCCGGGACAATGGAAAAGCTCTGCCGGAGATGGGCGTTGAAACTCTTTCTGACAGGGGGTTCTGCCAGACGTTCCCAGCAGACCCTCACAGTACGTTTGGGCCTGCCTGGTCGGACCGGCATCTTACCCCGCCATCGGAGCCAACATACCACCAGGTGGTGATCAGTTGACAGCTCCGCCCCTCTCTTAACCCGAGTGTCCAACACATACGGCCGCAAGTCCGATGACACAACTACAAAGTCGATCATCGAACTACGGCCTAGGGTGTCCTGGTGCCAGGTGCACATATGGACACTCTTGTGCTTGAACATGGTGTTCGTTATGGACAGTCCGTGGCGAGCACAGAAGTCCAATAACAAAACACCACTCGGGTTTCGATCGAGGGGGCCATTCCTCCCAATCACGCCCCTCCAGGTCTCTCTGTCATTACCCACGTGAGCGTTGAAGTCCCCCAGTAGAACGAGGGAGTCCCCAGGGGGTGCGCTCTCCAGCACACCCTCCAAGGACTCCAGAAAGGGTGGGTACTCTGAGCTGCTGTTCGGTGCCTAAGCACAAACAACAGTCATGACCCGTCCCCCCACCCGAAGGCAGAGGGAGGCTACCCTCTCATTCACCGGGGTAAACCCCAACGTACAGGCGGCTAGCTGGGGGGCAATGAGTATGCCCACACCTGCTCTGCGCCTCTTACCGTGGGCAACTCCAGAGTGGAAGAGGGTCCAGCCCCTCTCGAGAGGATTGGTACTAGAACCCAAGCCGTGTGTGGAGGTGAGTCCGACTATATCTAGTCGGAACTTCTCAGCCTCGCACACCAGCTCGAGCTCGTTCCCTGTCAGAGAGGTGACATTCCATGTCCCCAGAGCTAGCTTCAGTAGCCGGGGGTCAGACCGCCAAGGCCCCCGCCTTTGGCTGCCACCCAACTCACTGCGCACCCGACCCCTTTGGCCCCTTCCAGCGGTGGTGAGCCCATGGGAAGGGGGACCCACGTTGCCTTTTCGGGCTGTGCCCGGCCGGTCCCCATGGGTATAGGCCCGGCCACCAGACGCTCGCCTTCGAGCCCCACCTCCAGGCCTAGCTCCAGAGGGGGCCCCCGGTGACCCGCGTCCGGGCAAGGGAAACGAAGATCCAAGGTTTGTGTTCATCATTGGGGTCGTTTGAGCAACATTTGGGTAAGTCATTCAATCGAAATGTAATTCAAGCGAAAATACATCTTATTATTCACAGTCAATGCTTATCCCATTCCAACCTGGATGTCACTATTTTACACAGAACCTACTGGTAACACAATAACATACAGTATATGACGAGTATTAAAGGTGCTTTGAGGAGTTTGTAATTTTTTTTACTCGCGACTGCCACCTCTAGCCAAAAGTGTAACTGCAACCTCTATGTCAAGCTCGTGCATGGCACGGTCGAATAAACTCTTAATTTTTTTTCAGTTTTCTTGGAGTCTGAGCTTAAGTTTGGGCTGGGTTTTTTTTCAGTGTCCATCCCAATTGTGTCGTACACTAACACTAAATGTGTCATGTTTTGGTTTTGTAGGGGTTGGGTTTTTGTTTATTATTATCCAGTCATGGCTACCAGTCTACTCTCGTCCTGGCGACCAGTCATGTTGTCTGCTCACCTTTCCCACTATGTGTTATTAAAGTTCCTTTTCTTGCACTTCATTCCTGTCTCCCTGCTGTGTTTCCCCGCATTTGGGTCCACCAACCTTCTACCAGTCACTTACATTATGACAAAATATCCGCAGGGATGAGCATGACGTCACCCTGCACCACTCTATCAGAGGTGGCAAATCCAGGTCCAGAAAGTAAAAACCCTGCCACAGTTTTGCTTTAGCCACAGCTGGTAGCTAGCGAGCTCCCTAGCTATCTCCCCGGGTGCTCGTTTAACTGCTAGGGAGCTAGCTAGCTAGCACAAGGGACTAAAGTCAAACTGTGGCAGGGTGTTTACTTTCTGGACCAGGATTTGCCACTTCTGCACTCGAACCATCCCCTACAACAAAAAAACTGTGGAGTGTTTGCCCCAATCACTCCACACTGAAGGGAAGATACAAGCTGATAGGCACAGTTGGAGTAAAAGAAGTCAGGGTTCTTTGTACTCATCTAAGCATTGGTGGAGCATACATGATGTAGAAAAGGCTTTACTATTATTACATTTTTGAACTGCACAATGCACCTTAACGTCCTTATGCCAGCAACGTTGCTGAGCTGGACTGCGCATCGTATAACGGCAGTTGACGTGTGTGTGTGGTCTTGTTGTTGTTACATTGTGGGGAACACATTCCAGGATTTCACAGAGTTGTGGGGCCAACCTGTCCATGTGGGGCCATTTTGCTGGGCCCCACAAGTGTAGACCTATTTTTGAGGGTTAAGACTTGGTTTTAGAGTATAGGTTTAAATTGGGTTAGGGGTAGGCAATCATTTTTGATGGTTGGGGTTAAGGGAAGGGGCTAGGAAATGCATTATGTCAATGAGCTGGCCCCACAAAGATAGTAAAACAAACCTGTATGTGTGTGTGTTTGTTGGTAACAAGATATGTAATAACTTGCTGTTCATTGACGTGATAGAATTTTAGCAATAGCATCTAGCTTCATTGCGCTCCGATCATCACAGATGAAAGCCTTAAATTGCTGCTAAGAGTTTCACAGTAGGCGGGAGTCTCTACACTGTAAAAAACTTACTTAAATATTATGGTTTGATTAGTGATGTGTTCTCAACAAGCAGCCAAGTATTTAGGTATTTTTGTTCATTTTATTTCTCGCGAAATAGTAAGGTATAACCCAGGATAAACCCCATAATGTACAAACCCAATTCCCAAAAAGTTGGGACACTATACAAATTGTGAATACAAACTGAATGCAATTATGTGAAAATGCCAAATTTCAATATTTTGTTCAGAATAGAACATAGATGACAGGTCAAAAGTTTAAACTGAGAAAATGTACTATTTTAAGGGAAAAATATGTTGATTTTAAATTCCATGGTGTCAACAAAACGAAAAAAAAGTTGGAACGAGTAGCAATAAGAGGCTGGAAAAGTCAATTGCACTTATGAAAAAAACAGCTGGAAGACCAGTTACCACTAATGAGGGCCATTGGCAACTTGACTGAAGTATAAAAAGAGCTTCTCGGAGTGGGAGTGTCTCTCAGAAGTGAAAATGGGTAGAGAATCACCAATTCCTCCAATGTTGCGCAGAAAGATAGTGGAGAAATATCAGAAAAGTGTTTACCAGCGAAAAATTCCAAAAAGGTTGAAGTAATCATCATCTACAGTGCATAACATCATCCAAAGATTCAAAAAATCTGGAACAATTTCTGTGTGTAAGGCTTAAGGCCGAAAAATCATACTGGATGCCAATGATCTTCGGGCCCCTAAACGGCACTGCACCGCAAACAGGAATTCTTACTGTAAGGGAAATCACAGAAAGGGCTCAATACTTCCTGAAAACATTGTGGGTGAACACCATCCACCGTGCCAGCCGCCGTTGCCAGATGAAACTCTACAGTACAAAGAAGTCATTTCTAAAGCAGACCAAGAAGCGCAGTCGTTTGTCTGGGCCAGGGGTTATTTAAAATGGAGTGTGGCAAAGTGGAAACCTGTTTTGTGGTCAGACAAATCACGATTCGAAGTTCTTAGTGGAAAACGGGGGCGCTATATCATACTGACTAAAGAGGACAAGGACAACCCAAGTTGTTATCAGCACTCAGTTAATAAGTCTGCATATGTGATCGTATAGGGTTGCATGAGTGTGTGTGGCATGGGCAGCTTCTACATCTGGAAAGGCATCGTCAATGCAAAAAGGTATATTCAGATTCCAGAATAACTTATGCTCCCAACCAGGCATCATCACTTTCAGAGAAGATCTTGCATTTCTTAACACGATAATGCCAGACCACATGCAGGACCAATTACAACATCATGGCTGCGTAGGAATAGGATCCGTGTATTGAAATGGCCAGCATGCAGTCCACTTCTTTCACTTATAGAGCACATTTGGCGCATCATAAATGGGACGGTGAAACAAAGAAAGCCCAAGACAGTTGAACAGTTAGAAAGACGCGTGTTAGACAAGAATGGGACAGCATTCCTATTTCTAAACTTGAGAAACTTGTCTCCTCGATCCCTAGACGTTTGGAGACTGTTGTAAGAATGGGGATGCCTCACAGCGGTGAAAATGGCCTTTTCCCAACTTTTTTGAGATTTGTTGACACCATGGAATTTAAAATCAACATAGTTTTCCCTTAAAATGACAGATTGAGACATGTTGTCTATTCAGAAATGCAATTTTGGAGTTTTTGAATGATCTTAGGGTTGACTTGGAGCCAGTCGCCAGACAGAGTCTCGCCATATTTTCTGGGACAAAACTCCATTTAACTCTGCATCTGGGTCATTTCAGTGCACTGTGGCAATTGGTACTGGCCTCCCCCAGGGCAGTTTTTCAAGTGTCCTGTCCCACATTTTCAGCACAAAGATAAGCAGGATGGCCAGATACATCTGTCTTAATGGTCAGATTGTGCAACAGTGCAGTTTTCACCCATATTAGTCAGTATTGCAGACTTTGTATTGTACTGCACTATTTTCAACACATATTTTTTTAGCTTGTCTTCCTCAGTACTATCCTCACATTTGGAGAAGAACTGTAAAGTATTTTAATCATTGTCTGATAGAACAAGCGTTGCAATACTTTGGATTATATTAAGGTCGTTAGCGTTGCCTTTTTCATATGCACATGGAGGCAACGCTTGCGGCCAACATTGTTAATATAATTCAAAATATTGCGAGTTTCATTCTAATATTGCAGATCAATTTTGGTGACAAACAGTCACAGTTTTTGTATAATATGTAACCATAATGAAGTGGTTGCACCTGCTTCATTGTCCATGGGGCTGCTGCATTTGCTGCATTTGTTTTTTCTTTTTCTATTGCAAAGGAACATATGAGACCTGAGATGTTTAGGAGTGCTATCTAAACTAACTAAAATACAGTATTTTTTTAAACTACTAATTTATTATTATCATTATTATTATTATTATTATAGTTACCACTTTTTGGCTCAATAGTCCAGGAAACAAGTCCTAAATGAACTCACAGTGATGATGATATGAACTGGTCAAAAATATGATGAGGTATATGATATGTTGTTTTGATACTTAAGTGGCTTTGACATTTTTTTCCAGGGAATCAGATGCAAATAACATTTTCTATATAATTTTTTTATACACCGTGCCTAAAATTTATCTACCACAGCAAAGAATGTGTCTCTTAACTTGTGGTGTGTATGAGTCATTTTGTTCCTGATTTGCTGCATATACCATGCAATCTTTGACACTAAACCTGTTTATAGTGTGACAGATTCTTAAGACATCACCTTGAAAAAGTGCATCATGCAACACAGATAATTATGCTGGAACTCAGGGAACAAGATCACAATCCATTAGCACAACATGCTATGACAGGACGAGTGCACGTGTTTGCGAGTGACTAAGAGGCTTGTGAATGACAGAAAAACTAATTGGCAATCAGACTCACAAAAGTGGTGAGTCAATGGGGCCCGAGAGAGCGTACCTTCTCCCGATGATAAAGCCAAACACCATGAACACCAGGATTATGGTTCCTGCCACTGCTACCACGGCTATGATGATGACAGGGTTCTGCTCGCTGGAGACAATTGCAGCTGATGAGAGGGACACGCACACAAATAAACATACATAGACAAACATGCAGAAAAATAGAAATGCTCAGAGTTACTCAAAGACTACAGTCAATAAGACATGATTGGGCACAGTGAACAGCATTGGGATTTATATTCAATCCTTACTCTCTCCATACATACCCAAAACCTGCCCACACACAAACACAGCAATCCCCCGACACCACAAACCACTGGAAGATTACATTTTTTAATTGTTATCCACAGGTCTCCTTTTTTCTGGTCAGTTCAAAGGCAGGGTTAGTTCCCATCCAGCTCTGGCCAGGCTCAGGCCTGAGCTGGTGCCATTGGCAAATAGTTGATTTCATAAAAGAATGCCTTACATTGCCTTGCATTGGGGTGATTATTTGTTTAAAAATGCACTTACACTGACTTGACTTGTATGTTGTTTCTCCCCCACTACTCTAGTGTTAATATTAGGGGTGTTAAAATGTGTGTGTTAATTTTGAGTTAATTTAAAGTTCCTTTAACGCCACTTTTTTTTTTAACATGCGATAAATGACCGCCTCTTACTTGGAAAGTCTGTACTGGGGGAATTCCAGTCGCAACGCAGCAGATACGTCCACGTCAAAATTTAGCTGCAATAAATTTAATAATAATGCATATATTTGTAGAGACTGGGGTCAAGTTTTATTTTACCATTTTAACTCTTTGACTGCCAGACGTTTTCAGAAAAGGGATGCCGTCAGTGCCAGCCGGTTTAAGCATTTTGACTGATCTTTCAAGGTCCACAGAAAATTTTGTGTTTGGACTATGGAAACACACATACTACCAAATGAAAGATTGAACTCTCATCTTTCATCAGAAAAAAAAGTTTGTTTCTACCTTATTCCGTTTTTCAGTAATCAACAATAGAAAATGGTTAGTTTCACCCAAATGCTCTGTTTTGAACAAAAAACGGAGAAATAAAGCTTTTTGTGAAACGATATTATTTCATGCACTCTAGAGAATTTGACACCTTTTTTTCCCATGAATGATGCCACAAACACCTAAACAATGCTTTACTTCTGTAAAACACTACCACCAACAATGAAAAAGTGTTTTTTGATAGCAAAATACGTTTATTTACATTCAACAGTGTAACAATTTGACAAAACAATTTCATTATACTAACTAGACCTGCTTGATACTTTCAGCACAGCTGGCCAAGGCTTTCCTCCACCCGTTTCCAAAAAAACAAAAAACAAACTTGGTGAACGTCTTTTAAAGTCTTCGGCGCTCCTCCGTGGGTTTTTACTAAACGTCATTTAACGTTTTTGGCAGTAAAAGAGTTAATAATGTGCAGAATTCCACAAGTTACCTACACAAGTTAAAGATTAGATAGCTCTTAACTCTTTGACTGCCAGACGTTTTCAGAAAAGGGATGCCGCCAGTGCCAGCCGATTTAAGCATTTTGACTGATCTTTCAAGTTCCACAGAAAATGTTGTGTTTGGACTATGGAAACACACATACTATCATCAAAAAACAGAGCATTTCACCGAAATGCTCTGTTTTGAAACAAAAAATGGAGAAAACAAGCTTTTTGTGAAACGATGTTATTTCATGCACTCTAGTGAATTGTACACTTCTTTTTGTCCATGAATGATGCCACAAACACCTAAATAGTGCTTTACTTCTGTAAAACACTACCACCAACAATGAAAAAGTGTTTTTTCATAGCAAAATACGTTTATTTCCATTCAACAGTGTAACAATTTGACAAAACAATTTCGCAAACTATTTACAAATGTGTGCAACTGTGGTACTATTTACAATTATGTGGATGTTTCAAATACAGTTTTTCTTTTTGTAACACTCCCCTGTGTGCAAGGAGACGGAGCAGGATTTGCACAACAGATTCGTTTCACTGCGATTGCCCCTTTCGCGTGCAGACGTTACACTTTCTCGCCGGCCTTTTTTTCCGGGGAATATCAAGTAGCAGACTGTACCCACTCCTCCGATGAATATGTATTGGACTCGGGGTACTCTTCATCGTCCGATTGAACGTCCGCCTGTGCAGAAGTGCTCGGTTGTGCTCCGCGTTTTCCGGTGTTAGCATCGCTAGCCGGTGAGCCTTTATGACATGGTCATAGCCGCCGCGTCAACGCTTCCAAGTTCGGCATCAACGCTTCCAACTTCGGCGTCAACCTCGGAGCCACCATCATCATCATCATCGTCGTCATCACTGTGCTCTTTAGCATTGGTCGATGTGCTGCTTGCAACCGGTCGCCATTGTTCGCTTCCTCAGCCATCTAGCTCCGCCTCACGTCTTCTACTGCCGCGTCAACGCTTCCAACCTCGGAGTCACCATTATCATCATCGATGATGATCATCGTCGTCATCAATGTGCTCTTTAGCACTGGTCGATGCTTTTCGTCTTTGAAAAAAATGCTCAAGCGTGAGCTGCTTGCAACCGGTCGCCATTTTCGCTTCCCATCCCCAGCCATTGTCCCCTCTAGCTCCGCCTCACGTCTTCTACTGACGCCTACCCAATCTTGTCAAAAGAGAGTCATCGCTGCCATCTAGGGGCCAAAAATAGTCATTAGGCTAACTAGATCTGCTTGAAACTTTCACCACAGCTGGCCAAGGCTTTCCTCCACCCGTTTCCCAAAAAAACAAATTGGAGAACGTCTTTTAACGTCCTTGGCGGCCCTCCGTAGGTTTTTACTAAACGTCATTTAACGTCCTTGGCAGTAAAAGAGTTAATACGAAAAGAAAAATGCACTGAGCTGTCACCAACGACTTACAAATGCAATTATGCCATCTAGTGGCAGAAAAAGGGCCTCAACACAAATATCACACTCGTTTTTTAACAGTACAGTACATCTGTTTAATTTTAACTCAATTTTAAGAATTATGATGAAATTACTGTATCAATGACTATAAGATGCAGTCATATTTCTATTAGTTTAACATTTTTTAACAAGAGTATGAAATATAAGAAAAAAATGTATTGTACATTTTATTGTACATTTAGAACAGATATCAAATTTGCTATTAATCGTGAGTTAAAGGATCTTTGTGCAGTTTGTCACTTTTTTACTTGCGACTGCCACCTCTGGCCCAAAGCGTAACTGCAACATCTGTGTCAAGGCTCGTTGATGGTGCACGTGCGAGTACGTGCACGATCTTAAAGTGACAGCCACGTTTGACAAACAAAGACATGGCTTCAAATTAAGTAAGAAAAACTTCGCCCCTCCCCTCCCAAAAGGAACTGTGGAGTTTGAGGGTCCGCACACTCTACTATAAAGGGAAGATAAAAGCTGATAGGTGCAATCACAGTAAAACAGTCAGGGCTCTTTGTACTCATCTGGGCATTGGTGGAGCACGCATGATGTAGAAAAAGCTTTAATATTACATTTTTAAACAGCACAATGCACCTTTAACTATTGAAGTTATGTGAATAACTACAATTTGAGCATGATCATCTTCATGGCTTGTGATTTTTTTGTTTTTTGTTTTGTTTTGGGTATGTCACCTGAATCACTTTTAAGGGTGGAAAGATTATGAAACTGTTAATACATTTCCATAATCAATTAACTTACTTATGGAAAGAGGACCTTAAAAGTGCGGAACTGTACAGACCGACAATCAATGTGAAGCACATGTTGTAAAGAGCAGTGTAGTGTGTGTGTGTGTGTGTGTGTGTGCGTGCGTGTGTGTGCGTGCGTGCGTGCGTGTGTGTGTGTGTGTGACGACACCTCACTATTTCATCCACAGGTAGGCCTACATATAAAATGTTAAATAATTTTAAGTATTCTTTTAAATGACAATATCTATATACTGAATGTACTGTATATGACTTGATTGGCAGAGGAGCGTGTTGACATTTAACTGTTTCAATTTATATTCTAACTGTTTTGAATTTAGTTATACATGTGTAGATATAGATATTGCTATGTTATTTCAATTATTAGATGTATAAGGGTGTGATAATGATTTCTTTAAACTTTGTTTGAACTCTGTCTTCTCTCTCTTTCCGTGAGAAAGGAATGTTAAAAGGTTTTCTGTTGATATAATGTGAAGGTATGTTTAAAATACTGTCAGAGTTTCTGGTCATCAGGTCATCAGATAGTAAATTCTAAATCTCCAAGGATTAAGCCTGTCAACATTAATTCTCCAAAGTTTGTAAGTAACTCTGACAGAAACTTGTTTCTGTTTTATATCACAAACTCTGCTAGGATTCAGAGGAGGGCGTGGACAAGCCACACAATGTAGAACCTTTACTATAAAGATGCTGGACATTCACTATTACACACACACTTGGAACTCTGAAGAACATTTTCTCGAGTGAGCCTAATTTTGTGTATTTTAGAAGCTTCTAAAATAAAATCTTGCAAGAACTTCTTCCTCGACTTCATTTATGATTTATTTGAACACGCAATAGATTACAAAATTAATGTAATCTATCAAATGTCAACCAACTGGATTTCACAATCGTTATCTAAGGCCCGTATCTCACTGAGTGGCGAAGGCTTGCAAGTAGGGATATACCAAAATGAACATTTTTGGCCGAAACCGATAACCGAAAATGAGAAACGCTTGGCCGAAAACCGAAACGCTGAAAATAATAAAAACATAAAAAAAAAAAAATGATAATACTTTTTTTTTTAAATCAAAATAAAAAACAATGTTTAATATCACTCAGATTCACCATTAGCTGCAGTCCATTCCACATTTTCAACACATATTACTACAGTAATGATTGAGAAATAAATGAGGTTGATAAATGAGAATAACCACAGGCGCAGTAAGCACACAGTGCAGTGTCATGTCATCGCGTTTGTTATTCTATGATAATCAATGTTGTCGTTGTTGTCACACAGACACAGTACTTTTCTGCACATTGTTGGACGTAATAATCTGGAGATGAAGCTTTACTTTTGTGAACTTTATCAACCTCAATTGATTTGGGTTGCTGCTGATAATGCAGCTCTCGTCTAGGTCATGTAAAATAAATGTATTTATCATGTAAAGAAACCAGGCGCCGTGTTGCTTATTCAACGGGGGCTTTATTTGCATTTCAGCAGCAAACAATTTGCTACGACACTTCAGTTTCAGAATAAGAAGTTCGATCACTGTAAGCTACCGTGTAACTGCTCCACGCACACTCCTTGCCTTGTGTTGTTTTCTCTTCACTTACTGGCGCACACACCATACGGAGATCACAATACTGCTCTCCGCTAACACTTTGTGCTGTTGCCATTATTCTTCGCCGCTGATTTGAGATAGCAAAGATGTTCGCAAACAGTTTTGATGGACACAAGTAGTCTTTTTTCTTACCAAGAAATTTTGTGCAAAAACTTTTATTTTTTTATTTTATTTTTTATGTTTATTGACGTAGCGTGTTGTAGAGCCAATCACAAGCTGGGATGTAGGGGACCGTGTGTGACACTACATATGATTGGCAGAGCCAGGAGGCATTGAGGTCAAGTATTTTAATCGTTTTATGCATTTAAAAACAAAAGTAAGGACCTTTTTTTGAAAATGTGTCAGGTAAAAAGTACAGATACTCATGTTAAAATGTAACGGATAAAAGTAATAAGTAGTCTAAAAAATAAATACTCAGGAAAGTACAAAGTACTGAAAAAAAACCTAATCAAGTACAGTAACAAAGTGTTTGTACTTTGCTACTTACCATCTCTGGTAACTAGTAATATGAGATATATTACGTTTTGGAAGTACCTTGCCCAAAACTGATTGGTACAAATATGTCAATCAATGCAGAGCATTTTTTTTACTTATTTTACATGAGCTCTTATTTAGGAGCGCAATGATTACACTGTATAACGTCATTATTTATCATCACAGTAACAAAGTTGTACGTTTGTACCGTATACATCAGTAGCTGTAAACACTCAAGCACGCTATACAAGAACATGCATTCTTCTAAATAGTATATGTATTTATTTCATACTCTAAAAATTTTATGAACTATTTAGGCGATGCAAATGTTCTTTGTGTGTTCATTTCATATATATACTGTATATATATATATATATATATATACTGTATATATATATATATATATATATATATATATATATATATATATATATATATATATATATATATATATATATATATATATATATATATACACAGTGCTGCTTAAAAGTTTGTGACCCTCTTGAGCAATTTGGACTTTCCAATTGTTTCAACCTGATTTTGTTGTTCAATCTGAACCATTACATTTTATATGAATTCTGAAAATTACTACAATCCTGCCTAGAAGTGGACGACCTTCTAAAATATCAGCAAGAACCACAAGAAAAATGATAATTCAAGTAAAAAGCCAACTTGAACATCACATCAAGAGATTTGCAGACCTCTTTTGCTGCATCTGGGACACGTGCATGCTTCGACAATCAGAAGAAAAGTCAATCGACAAGGCTTTCATGGAAGGCTTGCTAGGTAGAGGCCTCTGCTCACAAAAAAGATCAAAGCTGCCCATTTCAACTTTGCCAGCGAGCACCTGGACAACACTGAAGCTTTTTGGAAGTCCCTTCTGTGGCCAGATGAGTCCAAAATTTGGTGTCAACACTGCGTACCAGCAAAAGAACCTTCACTCCAGAGTGAAGCAGGGTGGTGAGAATGTTAATTTCTGGGCTGGCTTTTCATCCTCAGGACCTGGACAACTCCAAATAGTCCAGGGAATCATGAATTCAGAGAAATATTGTGAAACCCTGGATCATAACCTGAAGCCGTCCTTTGTGAAGTTACAGCCTGGTAGACAATGGATTATGCAACATAACAATAGCATTCCAGCAATACAACCAAGGAATGGCTGAAGAACAACACGATTCATGTTCTGGATGTGCCCAGTCAAAATCCTGACTTAAATTATTTCAAAAATACTGTGGCGGGACCTGAAGCGGGCAGTTTATGCTAGATGCCCATCCAACCTCTCTCAACTGGCTGAATTTTGCAAGAAAGAGTGGCAAAAATTTCCCAAAGTAGATGTGAAAGGCTGATAAATCCCTAAAGAAAGTGTTTGGATGAAGTTCTCATTGCAAATTAGGTGCAATGTCCGATTAAGTGAGAGGTTCACATACTTTTGCATCCATAAAATCTGAGTTTTTCTTAAATCAACATCTTTTGTTCGAGAATGAATGGCAATATTATCATTCTTTTTGTTCAAGTCCATTATTTTCAATGTCAACATTGTAGATTTGGAAATGACTAAACATTTATTAAGGTTATTTTAACATATTATACAAAAAAATCTGACCATGCCTGCAGGTTTCACAAACTTTTGAGCAGCACTGTATATATGAATGTAATTTTTTGTATTGATCAGTGAAAAAATATTTTATCACTCCAGTATGTTGTGCTGATTCACATTATACGACGCGACTGTCAACTCCTGAATAAAGTAGACTCAACTGAAATGTTGTGGTGACGCAGCTTGACTTGCCTGATTCTTTTTTGTACTTTAACTTGGGCCTCGTTTGAAACTTGAAGGCTACGACTTGAGACCTGCTTGAGACTTGCACAAATGTGACTTACTCTCAACCTGTGGTGGGTAGGCCTACACAGATTTATTAAAATATACCTTTTGTCATCCAAGGAAAGAGCATTTAATTTTCACTAAATGCCGCTAGCAGATATACATACAAATATATATTTATGGTTAATTAACAATACAATAACAACAATAATAATAATTTAGTCCTGAGCTTGTCACACCAGGTGGAGGCCCTGGAGCTTCATGGAGATTTATGTCTCCTGACTGAGCCGGACGAAGTGGATGGGGAGAGGAAAGTCTTGGGCTTCTCTGCTTTTTTTTTTTTTCTTTTCTTTTCTGGAGGTCTCCCTGATTTGTTGGAATTTAGATGTCTCTGGGGTTGGTGAAGGACACTGGTTGGTGGCCTGGTGGGTGGTGTCTGGTCGGTGCTGGATTTCACTTTCCTTTCTTTTCTTTGGTCCTTCCTCGGGTCTCCTGACAGCCTCACGACTCTGGCTGGAAGTGTTCGGTTTAGGTGAACGGTATGGGATTTTTTAATAGGTTTTAGGTGAACTAATGAATACACACACACTCGCACGCACGCACGCACAAACACATACTCACCCACATACAAAAAAAAAAAGAGAGCAATGATGATGACATGTCAAATCGGTAAAATTACCGAATGAACAATACTGAGCTCTCCAGAAAAAAAAGGGCTTCTCTGCTAAGGATGCTGCCTGGTTGATGGATTGAAATATGTACTGGTAGTCATTGTGCTAGCAAGAGAAAACACAAAGAGAAGTTGTGAGCACCTCTGGCTGTGTGCAAGACATGAGGGAGTCATTAACATGATGGTGTGTAATGTTGCAGCACAGGTACACATAAGTAGTATATGTACTTTTTTTTTGTAAATTAAATCATTTTGTGGGACCCAGAGAGTCTGGAGTACCATCCACCCATCCATCCATTTCCATTAGCTTATCTCGGGTTGGGTCGCTGGGGCAGCATCTTCAACCAAGGAAGCCCAGATTTCCTCCTCCCGAGTCATTTCATTCAAGCCCTTCTGGTGGGATACTGAAATATTCCCACCAGTCCAGCCGCAAATCATAGTCTCTGGGTCTTCTCCTGGGCCTTGTGCCCAAAACAACTCACCAGGGAAGAATCCAGGAGGCATTCTAGCCACGGGCACCTCATCTGCCTCCTCTCATTACGGAGGAGTGGCTCTATTCTTAGCCACTCCCATAGGACTGAGCTTCTTACCCTATCTCTAAGCGAGCGCCTTGAAAACCTGCAGAGAAAAATACCTTCAAGCTGCTTGTATTTGTGATCTTGTTGTTTTGGCCATGACTCACAACTCATGACCATAAATAATGGTGGCAGTGTAACTTAACCAGTGTTCCCCTGCTATTCGCAGACAATTGAGACCGAGCCCTGCCGTGAATTGAGAATGTGACCCTATAAAGGGTCATAATTACTTACCAATGCCACAAAATGTCAGCAATACATCTTTACACTGGCCTGAGCACAAAAACAGCAAATATAAAAGTATTTAAGCGAACAATCAAAGATCAGGTTAATTCTGATAATTTTACTGTGCGTACAGGAACCGGACAGCCCATATCTGAGTCACCCAAGGGACATTGTTGAAGAGCTTCTTCGTGTCAAAGCAAAATGTGGAGCAGGTCCACGGCTAGGACAGGGTCTGACATAAAGTCTTTATGGGTGGCGGCCCAGCCAAAATCGGCACTGTCCCTGTAAACAGTGTTGTCAACTCCCCGGTAAGGAAAGCATCAATTGGCTGTCCTAAAAGTCGCTAAATGAAATGATTGCCTAATTTGTATAATTGGCAATTTTCATGTAATTGTAATGGACACTGCAGGACAGAGGAATAACATTGTGGGAAAGGCAGAGAGTTAAAAAAGTAATTAGACTTGTCGCTAGTTGCCTTTGACGTAAAAAAAAAAGAGACAAATTTAGCAAGAAAGTCGCCAAGTTGGCATCACTGGCTGTATAGTCATGATATAAATTTCAATGGTTATTTCATATTTAGAGTCTTTATACTGTATTATTTACATATTTAAGGGTTATAAAATATCACTTCTGGGTAAGTTTTTTTTTTTATGTGCATTGTTTTTTTTATTCAGTATAATATCTAATTGAATATTTAATATTTGATATCCCAACCACCAATCAGGGACGTGTGGTCAGGGTAAGCAAAAGATGCAAAGCCCCCCTGTCCTCTCCCCTGCATATGAAGCCTAAAAAAAGAAAGAAAAAAGACAAAAAGATAATAATGTATCTGGTCCATACTTTACATTGATTTTTTTTTAAATCCAATAATGTCAATAATTTCATCATTAAAATGAATGAAATAGCTTATTTTGCGCATTACCTGTTTAAATCTGGGCAAGAATGGAACAGAGGCATTGCACTTTGAGTGCCTCTAGGGACTACACACACATTCATCGTCGATAGCAGCAGTTGGCAGGAGACATTGCTTATTTTCCTTTACATCACATGTGTCAAGATTCGGTCCTCGAGGGCCTGAGTCCTGCATGTTTTCGAGGTTTCTTTACTCCAACACACCTGATTCATTGATCAGGATAATTATCAGGCTCCTGCAGAGTTTGCTGATGATCTTAAATATGAATCAGCTGTAATGAACATGAGAAATCTCTAAAACATGCAGGACTCAGGCCCTCGAGGACAGGACTTTGACACCACTGGTGCTAGTAAATCTCATGTTAAATATCAACTCAGAAAGCGATTTGATTAGTGTGGATTAAGTTAAACCAGATTAGTCTAGTGTTAGTTTTATTTGATCTCCGAACGGGGAACTGGGCCTATATATGTGAGGTAATATGTTGTCTCCAATGTTTTCAGTTTGTTATGTTGCCTTAGCCATGAAAATTATGAAATGCATATAAGTGTCACTGTTTAAAGGAAGAATGAAAACATCTTTATGGTAATAAAAATGTACTAACATTTAATCAGCTTAGATTTACGAATGGAAACTATAAAATTACTAATAAGATGTTGCATATTTTAGCTGTTTTAATCCATGGCAGGCAAATCCCATATTTCTTAATGAAATGAACAAAAACATGCAGTGGCTCTCATTCTTATGTGAGTGATTAGATTAAATTGGAGTTATGGTCACAACACAACTGCTTTTCATTTTGCATCATCTTTTCCACAGTGACATTATGTCAGCAAAAATTGTAGCAATTTCTTATTGCTCCGGTTTAAATCAAATAATTTCCCTAGGCTGCTACTACGGTTATTGGAGAGAATAAGGTTGAGCATGACTCTAAAGTGGAAAATCTGAAAATAAAGCACATATTTGATGGCATATTATGCACACTCAACAGTAAAAAAGTGTGCAATGGTAAACCTTACCAGCTGGCTCTTCCTTTGTCGTTATCTCTAATCTGGGGCCAAAAGTTCCATATCCTGTCTGTGTGAAGGCTCTTATCTGGAAAATATAGGCTGTACTGGGCTTCAGATTGTTCACAGTTGCTGATGTGGATTTGGCCCTTACTGTGGAATAGGTTCGGTCCTTCTGATCCTACAGCAAAAGTTAAACGAGAATAAACATAAATAAACATTTTCTATTTAGTTAAGAGCAATCATAAAAATAAGGCCTGAGTTCTCATATCTGTACAAGTCAACACATTTGTAAACTACGTTTACAAATAACCCTTTCAAAACCCGAATATTACGAATACAAGGGTTTTGAAAGGCCATGTAAATATTAGCAAAAACCCAAATGTGCTCTTTTTGGGGGGTTTAAAAACCCGAAGATACCCCTGGGTTATCCCTTTTGTAACCCGAATACTTGTTCTTATAAATGCAGTCAGAATACCTCGATTGAACGATTGAACAAGGCATCTGTTAGTTGCCTTGGGAAGGGAGTGTGCACGGCGACATGTGCTGATTAATATTTATCAGCAATCGGCCACTGGCCGGTAAATGGACTGAGCATTTTGGAAACTCATGAAATTCCCAATAGCGAGTAGTGTCAGGTGTCCGGTTGTCCCCTTCATTATTCATCTCTGATATGTATTAAACTGGTATAGTGCTTATGTCCTGTAGTCCACTCGGCGGCTTTTTTAACTTAAATTCAAACCATGCTTAGCAGTTCATGATTTTCTTCTCTTTGTGAGACAAATCTCTCCCCATATAATTTCGGATAAATTTACGTAAAATATTAGGCAACCTTGCTCTCCATCCACATTTAAAACCCGTCTTTAAACCCATCTTTAATCTTTGGCTTTTCATTTGTTTCAGTAGTCCCTGCTACAATTTGTGTTATTAATTTATTGATATTCATTTTTATTTACTTATTTACTTATCTGATTATTGTGTCATTGATTTATTAATTTTATTTACTTACTAACTTTTGATATTTATTTATTTATTGGTGTTATTTTGTATGGAGGACCAAAAGTGCAAAAATTAAATAAATTAATACACCATTAATTAATTAAATAAAGTCAAAATAAAAAAATATTTCTGTATTTATTTATTTCATGTTCCTGTGTTGCATCGTTTCATGAATTTATTTTATCCGTCAAACTCACCCGTCAAAGTTAGTGGGCAGGGCTGAGTCACTCAAATCTTGTCTAATCGACTGCTTAGAGGTTAGAAACATAGCGGCTACGGTGATTGATTTTTTTTTGCTGATATAGAGTGAACGAGACTTGTTATTGTGCAAAACCAATATAAAAATAAAAGCGATATTTCTACTATTTAGAATTCAAATTATTTATTTGGGGACCTTTATCAGATATACGATACGATATGATACAATATACTTTTATTTTCCCCGTGGGGAACTTTTTCCTGGACTCCGTCCAGCTGCAGTTTACAGTAAAGAAAAAAACAACAGAATAGAAAGAGATAAAATTAAATAAGAAGTGCAGCAATAAGTAGAAGACTTCCCAGAAGTATACATGTGTAGAGAAGTACATACATGAGGACTGCATACACCCATATACACACATTACTATATATATATATATATATATATATATATATATATACACACATGAGTATGTACAGCACGGCTGCATATATTCCGATATTCCACACACACAACATTGCACCATATATCTTATTGCACTGGGTTAATGTCGGTTGTTAAGCAGTTTGATGGATGTCGGCAGGAATGAGTTCTTGTAGTGGTTCAGCCTGGTTCTGGGGGCCCTGAATCTCCTGCCGGAAGGCAGTAGCTGGAGCTCATGATGCAGAATGTGAGTCGGGTCAGTAACAATTTTCTGTGCCAGTCTAGTGACGGACCGTTTATAAAGCATCTGTAGGGAAGGATGATTCCTGACCCCCATGATCTTCATGGCAGTCCGCACCAGACCGGCAATCTGTGACCTTGACTGCACAGTCAGGTTGCCATACCAGGCCGCAATGCCATATCTGATGATACTTTCCAATGCAGCCCGGTAGAACAACAGCATAATCCTCAGCTCCACTCCATAGACCCTAAATCTGCGTAGGAAATAGAGACGCTGTTGGAGTTTGGAGCAGAGACTTCCAACATGTACCCTCCAGCTGAGTGTGTTGTCAATGTGGACCCCCAGATACCTGTATGAACCCACCTGGCTGACGTGATTGCTTTTAATGACGACTGGCCTGTGGTCACCAACAGTTTTTGGATCAAATATCACCTCCTCTGTCTTCCCCACATTGAGCACAAGATGATTCTGGTCACACCACTGGACAAATTTCTCTATTTCTGAGAAATAGTCCAGTGGGCTACCGCCGGCCTGCAGCAAGCTGACGATAGCTGTGTCATCAGAGAACTTAATGATAAAGTTTTCTGGGTGTGATGTCACACAATCATTTGTGTACAATGTGAAGAGGACCGGAGAGCTGACGCAGCCCTGTGGGGCGCCTGTGCTTATCAATCTGGGTTCCGAGAGGGAGCTGTTGACCTTGACTTGCTGTGTGCGCTGTGTCAGGAAGGAGTGATACCACCTCGAGATGTACGGGTTCACATTCATCTCCTTCAGTTTACCCAAAAGCAGGTGCGGCTGCATTGTGTTGAACACTGAGCTAAAGTCAACGAACAACACACGTGCATAAGCTTTAGGGCCGTCTAGGTGTTTGCTGACCAGATGTGTGATGCTGTTGATAGCATCGTCAGTGGCGCGACCCTGCTTGTAGGCAAACTGAAGGGAGTCTAAGTGTGCATCCACCTCCCCCCTGAGCAGAGTCACCATCAGCCTCTCGAAACACTTCATGACAGTGGAAGTTAGAGCCACAGGCCTTAAGTCATTATTGACCACAGGACATTGTTTTTTAGGAACCGGGGTGATTACTGATTTTTTCCAGAGACTGGGAATGGAGTGTGAGTCCACAGATCTCTGGAAGATGGGCTGCCATGCCGCTGTGAGCTCCTCTGCACAGGATTTTAGCAGAAGGGCAGATATCCCATCCGGTCCTGAGGCCTTTTTTGTGCAGACAGACCTAAAAGCAGATTGGACATCATGGGGATGAATCACCAGCCTTGAGTCCTGCTCATTCACTGAAATGGACCTCAGGACCTCCCCACATTCAGAGAAGTCCTGGGTTTCGAGAATTATAATATGAGATTAAAATATATTAATTTTAATGATTGATTGAATTTTAATGAATGATTAAATAATAAAAAATCCTGTAATTATTTAGATATTTTTTTTAAATATCGCCTGACAGCACTACTATTTATATAAAGTACAGTTTTGACTTGTAGGTGTTTCCATTGAAGAGTGATTTGCTTCTGAGGCGTAGTTCTCATAATGTCCTGCCTCGACTCTCGCGAGATCTCGCAGTTCTTGTAGGCGGTCACGTCACGCTAACGGCTCCTCATGAACGTCACGAGAATAAATAGTATGCATGTATGGAGCCGCGGCAGCTTGGCTCAATAAGACTTGTTGTCCCCTCAGGAAGCAATTAAGACACAAAAGCGAGTGGCCCTGTACTTCCACCTTCTTTTTCTTCCTTTTGCCGGGCGGGGTCACATGACTACAGGAAACACGAAAAAAGTGACTTTTATCCACACGTCTCAAAAAGCACCTCATGAGAAGGTAAATCTGAGTCTAATAGTAACGCACCTATTCAGGTGGATAACGCCACACAGCCTATCGAATTGTGTTTAAAAGCTACTCACTCTGCATCAATTCATTATTCTGAAATGGATTTAGCCTGACTTGGTGAGCAAGGTGACCAATCAGGTTAGACCTGCCCACCTCTGATGGGTGAGTTTGACAGAAAAAAATAATTCATGAAACACCGCAACACAGTGACCATGAAATAATTAATTAAATAGACAAATAATTATATATATATATATATATATATATATATATATATATATATATATATTTACAAATAATCATAGGCAATTTCATTAATCAATGACACATTTAATAACACATTAATTAATTTAATTCCATATTTAATTAATAAATGAAACATGTAATTAATTATTGACACATTTATTAAATTATTTAATGGTGTATTCATTTATTTAATTTTGGCACTTTTGGTCCTCCATAATTTTGTTCTCCCTGTCTTTATGCCATGGCTGATTTTTACTCCATGTACAGCAGTTTGTATGCAGCGATGGTTGTTTTAAAGTTTGGGTATTTTAGTCTATGAGACAAAGTGAGGTCAGAACCACAGTTGCAATTTTTCAAGTTTGAGTAAGGCTGGTTTGTTAAAATGATCACTAGGAACGGCAACTGTGGCTGGCTGTCAGCATCAAAGTCGTTAACGTCAATTAAAGGGATACTAGACTCATTGAGCCATTTTGAACAGTAAGAAGAAAACATTCTGTCTATAATTATTGTGTTAACTGCATTGTTTTTCATGTACAAATAATACCTTTGCCACTTGCTGTTGACTGAAGATGACATCACCTGTGCTGAGGAAGTAGGCAACGACCAATTATGGCTCAATTTGCTGACCAAACCCAGGAAACAGGTAAGCCATGATTGGTTGTTACCTATTTCCTCAGCACAGGTGATGTCATCTTCAGTCGACAGCAAGTGGAAAAAATAGTTTTTAAAGGTAATAACTGTACAAGAAAAATAATGAAGTTATGAAATTCATTCTTGACAAAATATTAACTTTTTACTGCTAAAAATGGCTCAATGAGTCGAGTATCCCTTTAAACTGTCTTTGAAAGTAATCCGGTGGCTCTCGCTGCAGCCCTACGTGCTGGCAACAGGAAAAGTCATTTTTGAGCGCCCTAAATTGGCGATTGAACATGATTTCAGGACTAAAGTTATGTTGTTGACATTAGTCACAAACATTTATGACGGCGAAAAAAAAAAAAAACGGCCCACACACATTCTGCAAGACAAGTCAAGTCGTCTGTTATACCATGAACAACTTCAAAATAAAAACATTCCAATGCATTGGGCTCTACTTATTGTTTGGTAAAGTAAGTATTTTTTGTTTGTTTTTTAAGTTGGCTTTTTATTGCCAGACAAGGACAAAATTTCATATGTCGATAGCCAGACATCTCAGTAACAATAACGATATTACTATGCATTCAGGAAAAACTAAGCCTTGTTTTAAGGAAAAGCAAAATATCATCAAAAAGGATGTGTAAAGTGCATTTTTTTAAATTAGAACCGACTCACAATCATCAACATTAACCCTTTAATGGCTGGACTAAGAAATAGTCATTGAATTTACTTCCCTTGCATTTCCTGGTTATTAGAGATACAAATAACAAAAGAACGTGTCAATAATTTTTTATAAAAAAAAGCTAAAATTGTAGTTTTTATAAACCTGTGCCAAACGGCATCACTGGCCAAAATGTGACAACATTCGTTTTGGGTATAGAGTCATGTGGAATCTTTTTGGGGAATATTTATCGGCAATTTCAAAATAAATTTTCACATTTCTCATTTGCTTAATTGGCCACAAACACTAAATAGGCAAAGAAAGTTGTCGTGAAATATATACATGATGACCACTGTGTCAGGATTCATACACCATCTGGTGTCCTTCTTGTGGTAAGCTGCAAAGCATAATTGCTTGCCTTGAGACAGAGGAAGATCTTGCATTTCTCACACTTCCATCTGCTCTGACCCTTTGTACAGTACAGACACTGACCTCTGACATCACTGTGGACTGGCAAATGTCCCATGTTGTCATAAAAAGGACACCCTGGCCTGCAGTGGACGAGTAACTGCGTTCAGACGTCATCTCTCCACCCCCACTCTTGCATTAGATTGAATGGTGGGACACACATGTCAATGTCCATCCATTATCTATCGCTTATCCGGGGTCAGGTTGCAGGGGCAGGATCTTCAGCAGGGAAGCCCAGACTTCCCTCTGCCCAGACACTTCAACCAGCTCCACCGGCAGGATCCCAAGGTGTTCCCAGGCCAGCCGAGGGAGGCGTCCAGGAGGCATCCGAACCAGATGCCCGAGTCACCTCAACTAGTTCCTCTCAATGTGGAGGAGCAGCGGCTTAACTCTGAGTTCCTCCCGGATGACCGAGCTTCTCACAACTTGTATCCGGGATGTTGTTCTTTCGGTCACGACCCACAGCTCGTGACCATAGGTGAGAGTAGGAACATAGATCAACTGGTAAATCGAGAGCTTGGACTCAATACTTCATCCACAGGAAAAGGGACTTTTTGATATTCAACATGGTCCATCAACTTGTCTTTGTCTACAGAAATCAGTAAAGTTCAGTCACTGATTTACCAATGCCATTCTTTGGTTACACAAGACAATAAGGCTTGCTTCCATACTTGCATTTGTATGGTTGGGCAATAATATGTCAATGAATTGTGTCATTAGAGTCACTGAAACACAGGATATATGAATACTACAGCTACTTTGTGTGTGAAAGTCACCTATTGTCTGAGTCCACAATGCACAGAATGTTTGTAGAGGCAGACAGCATGTGTCCTATTGTTACGTCTCGTATGGCACAGCTTGTTTTTGAAAAAATATTTCAACCCTTTATTTTGTATTTTCCTTCAAAAAGTTACTTGGTTATGTTCAATAGACATTCATAAACAATATGACCAAAAAAAAACATTCCAACCTTTGAAAAACTAACCAGAAATATCTTGTAAGCGAGGGGTGGTTTTCGAAAAATTTGCATCTTGCTGGGAGCCCTACTTCAAGTGCATAATCCCCCCCCCCACCCCAAATAGTCTTTAATTGTTCTTTTTGTGCATTACATATGTACAACAAGTATAAGACAACATTTAGTGATATGAAGTTAACTTCTAAACAAGTTAAATTAAATTTAAAGCATTCTAAAGTTAGTGTGCCAAACAAATATGGTGGCCACTAAAGGGTTAACAAAATCAACTTAAGTGTTGTGTAGTTGTGTGCATGTGTGGGTGTGTTAACTGCATCACTGTGTGTGTTGTTCTACAATCTGTCCATGCATATGTTGTGTGGCTTAACTGAACATACATAAATATGACTAAAATATAAAATATAAGTTTGCCACTTAATTGCAAACGTTGTAACATGAGAAATCCCAGGGATGTCAACTGTGTCAGCCTCAGCCTGGATCCAACTTTTGGCCTCCACATGCAATACGTTGCATTGTATAACTTTTTGTAATCCACTTGAGAAAACAGTGGAAGTCAAGATACAAAAATATGACGTGGCCGATAACCATGAGAAAGTGTGGATATACTGTACAGTATTGAAAAGTGAGCCTCATTCCCATTCACTTGAATGCACCACAAGCTTCGCCATTAACTGTACATTCGTACATGTGAAATGATAGTCAGGTAATGTGGTAAAACACAGAATTTGTGTATCTTATATATTGTATTCAATGGCTTGAGGCCGGCACACGGCTGTCTCTCGCTGACCCGGAAGTGAATTTGTCTCATGTACGCTGTGGCTGTCGAACAGAAGATGTGTGTGTCTTCCCCCCTGCTCCCTCCGCAAGATGTTTGTCATTGGCTGGCCTTAGCTGTTGATCAACGCCAAACTTGAAAGGAGGTATGTGGTTGGTTGGCATAATATGCTTTACTTGCAACGCAAGCGGGGCAGTTTCACAATATCCTAATTTTGATATTAATCTTGAATATTCATATCTCGATTACGATTCATTAACGATATATCACCAAGCCCTAATACATACACATGCAGTATACATTATACAGTACAAAGAAAGAGAAACATTGACATACTTTTTTATAGTATTTGATTTCATATTCCGTGATGACACTATTCTGTTGTCGAGGCTCCTGCCATGAAAGCTGAATGCTGCGCTGCTGCACTTTCTCCTTGATGACCTCACTGACCAGTGATGGTGCTGCTGAGAGAAGAAAATACATGATAAGAATAAGAACTTTGTTCCTACATGCACGAACCAAGTCATTTACTCATTCAAACCCAAAAATGTATAATTTTGTTTTATTTATTTTTTTATGCTAGAGCATACAGAAGGCTTTGATGCAGCTTCTGACATGAAGAGGTTGCTTAAAGCAACGGTAGTTATTACAAAAAATGGACAGTGGGTGGCAGCAGGGTATAAGAGATCAGCCAGGTCCATGTTGCAACAAGCTCTTTCCACCAGTGTTTTCAGCAGGTTCGTGAATAATGATGAAACTTAGCTATATTTTATTGCTAATTGATGAAAAACGGAAACAGATACAAATATATTTTTTCCTGATGCAATAGAACACAATATTCTGTGGGCCTTGCAAAATCTGTCAAAATCAAGTAAAACAGCCAGGAGCGAAGGGGGTTGCTTCAGTGAGAATTGCTGGGAGTGAATGAGTTCATCCGATGCTACATCAACAATCAGTGGCCCTGAAAACCTTAGGTAGAAAGAACACAATACCTGCATTCCAAAGAGAATTTAATTCTGTAAAGTTCAACATATCCACTGGAACCAAAAGCACTTGACAAAAGCCTGAGACTACAGCTATAAAATACACCATTTCAGTATATACAAAAATGTTTATACTTTCATTAATCACCATCACACAGGCTTTACAACCTCAAAAGACAGGGAGAGAGGTGAAGTCAATTCCAATTGAGAATCAGGGAGCATTAACAGTGATGGCAAGTTTTGGTGCTCTGTCCCATTGGCTATTGGTGATGATTTTCATGAAAAAATAGATATTACAATCACCAGCTCATACATTGTAGCGTGCTGCCACGAGAGAGCAGCCTGTGTGCATTGTTAATAATACATCAGATTTATATAGCGCTTTTCTAGACACTCAAATAAATTTTATAATGGAATGGATACATTATTCATGCACTCACACATTCACACTGTGGTGGCGGTAAGCTACTTAGGTAGCCACAGCTGCCCTGGGGCAGGCTGACGGAAGCGTGGTTGCCAGCGTGCGCCTACGTCCCCTCCGACCACCACCAAACATTCACACCTAGCATACACCAGTGTGATTAGCACTGGAGGCAATGTGTGTGAAGTGCCCAAGGACATGGCACATGACGACTTGGGGAGAGCAGGGATCGAACAGGCGACCTTCTGGTTACTGAACGACTGTCTCTACTCCCTGAGCCAAGGCCTTCCCCATCCTTTCAACAGCAGCAGCAGTTAGCAGACATGCCGTGTGGAATTTTTATGCTATTTGTGAAATGAGTTTCGAGTTTGCATTCTAGGGTGTAACACATGCCACAAAGATACCTCGTGCAGGGAGCACAAAAAATAATAATTTCAACACAACAAATTTAATCCGACATTTGAAGAACACTTGGAGGAGTATGGTGAGTTCCATTGAATAAAATGAAGGCAGATGAAGCAGCAACTAACCCAGCCATAGTTTGGCTTTAGCCACATGTGCTTCTCCTCAACCGGCTCATTTACTGCCGGTTGAGTAGAAGTACCTGTGACTAAAGTCAAACTGTGGCAGGGTGTTTACTTTCTGGATCTGCCACTTCTATTCTTCTGTGAGTTGTACAAGCAATACATGGAGCTCGGACACCAATCCTATGTCTATGTCGTGTTTTTACCGTCTACATTTATGAGAATTAGGGCTGAACAGTTTTAGGTAAACACTCAATTGTGATTTGTTTCTGACATATATTGTGATTTTGATTCGATTTGCAATTTTCTTCTAATTGAGCTTCAGTGCAACGTTCACAATGTGCAGTAACATTTACAAACATGACAGAAAATGACACAATACCAACAAAACATTAAAAACTATTACTCTAATAATGCAAAGACACTAAAGATGTTGGGGCGGCAGTTCTTTTTCAAGATTTTTAAATGGCTGTACTACTGTACTTCTTGCCATCATGTATAAATATGCAATAAGGCCCATGTGTAATGGTGTATTGTTTGAAACAATGTAAATGTGTAATGTTGAATCAGGGCTCTAAATTAACACCCACCAACCCGCCAAATGTGGGTTAAAATTAGTTTTGGCGGGTGGTCACAAACATTTACTGTCATGATTTGGGTTGGGTCTTGCTTAGTTTTATTTTCTTCTGTCATGTTTTGGGTTTTGTTTGAGATTATGTTACTTTAGTTTCAGTCATGAGGGGTATTCCATCAACGCAGAGCTAAATAAACCATTTTTATGCTCCCAAACAGTTTTTCTTGCCGCTATCAAATTTTTAACTAGTTAAAAATTTTCTTTACGACTACAAAAACGGTTTGCAAGCATACAAATGGGTGATGAGGTTCTGGCGAACACTCTTGGCAATGTTTTGCAGTCTTGAAAAGAGACCAGATGAGAGAGCCTTAGGATCAGCCTTAGGATCATGTTACTAGAAATGAAAAAAAAAAAAAGTATACACACAACAGTTCATGAAAGTATAATGAATACACACATTTTCGAAACAAAAACTTGATAATGTAGGCATGACTGTAGTGTGACTTAGCACTTAAAACTTACTACTGCAGTGAGTTGCAGCTTACTTGGGACTTGATTGGGACATGGACCTGAGTCACATCTGTTAATATTGCTCACATCACATCATACAGTAAGACCAAAGCGGCTTCACACTATAAAATATATCCCTCCGCACTTGCTCATTGACTAAGACGAGCCTGAGCAAATAAATTGCAGTAATTAATTCACTTTGGCAGGCATGTGTTTCTAAATTGGCAAACTCTTGGTCTGTTTTTTTTCATACCTAGCTTTTACACCTATTAAAAGTTGAATAAATTATTAGATGTCAGTCCTTACCTGCTTGTCCAGTGGCGATGCTAACTGTAGCAAACAGCCTCTGCGTGCGGCTTAGATCAGACACCCCGTTTACAGCCTCCACCTCAAAAGTGTAGTTTGCATGAGCCAGGAGGTCAACGATGTTCACATAGGTGTCCGTTAATTGTGACTTTGCAGGGAAGTAGCCGACATTTGGCCCACATGGTTTACACTTTTCAGGTTCCCAGCTACAATGCCGGCACCTAACCCTGTAAGTGACATCGTTGCGGCCACCAGCGTCGGCCGGTGGACTCCACTCCAGACTAAGTGTTGTATGGTTGATATTGTAGACTAGATTCTGTGGCGCAGAAGGAGGTCCTGTCAAGAGTGAACATAGAAGAAGCTGGTGTGAGATTTTTCTAAACAGCCCTCGTCAGAACAGCCAATTTGGGGAGGGCTGTTTTATTAATCATGAACTGCTTACTTTAATCTACCACTTTGTGGCCTAAAGCAAGGACAACTTTGCATGATGACGACTACTACTGCGTGTGAATCCACGGCTACCCTAAAAAGTACAGTGGTACAGACAGCCACGTATATAACAGTATGCTAGAACCTGAGTAGGACCCAGAGCAAGAGGAGATTCCTGAACAAGTTTAAGAGATCCGGATATGCTCCGTTGGGAGGATTATCTTAAAAAACATATCTCAATATAGACACTAGTTACCTGATAAATGTAGTTAACAATGTGATCCAAGTATCAATGTATCATAATATTAAAAAGTAGCATAAGACTAAAGATGTCTCCAATACCAAATATGCTAGTGAAGACAAAATAAATTAAACAACGCTGGTGTCAGACTGAAACCTCATAAATCACAATTTGGCGAGAGAGAGCGAGAGAGAGAGTGAGAGAGAAAGAGAGAGAATTAAGATTTTAATCGTAGTTAATCGCATGACTTCAATAATTAACTCATGATTAATTGCAAATTAATTGCAATTTATATCTAAATTTATAATAAAGTGTATAATATGTTGTTAATTTTAACCTAATAGAAATATGGTTGCATTTTTTTGTCATTGATGAGTAATTTCATAACAATTTTAAATATATTTTTTTTAAATAGGTGGGTACTTAACTGTAAAAAAAAAACCGAGTGTGACATATTTGTGTTGGTAATTTTTCTATGGAGGTAAATATGGTGCAAAAGTAACTTGTACCTGTAAAAAAAATGTTTTAGTCGTATTTTTAAAAAAAAAATACCTGTAGAAAAAAGTATAAATTTGTTTCTGTAAAAGTCGTGATTTGTACCTGTAAAAAAAAAAAATTGTATCTGTAAAAAAAAAATTGGTACCTGTAAAAAAAAAAAAGTGTAGCTGTAAAAGTCGTGATTTGTACCTGTACAAAAAAAATTGTACCTGTACAAAAAAGTGTAAATTTGTATTTGTAAAAGTCGTGATTTGTACCTATAGAAATGACAACTTGTAGTCAAAGAAGTCGCCACTAGGAGTCACAAGTGGTTTTTCTGCTGCTGTACTTGTAGAGCTCCGTGATTTGTACACGTAAAGAAGAGGGCGGGCTCTGTTATTACAAATAATAACAAAAAAGCGGACTTCACACCTATTGAGGCTAAATCATACAGGTTTCAAGATATGTCTGGTAAAACAACAGCGTCTTTCAGGAGATTCTGGAAATTGTAATCTCTCAAAAATAATTCCCATTTTTAAGAAATGTACCTGTAAACTGATTACATGCTTCTTTTCCTCCGTCTGTAACAGAATGGTTGTTTACTCTGAGGTAACACAAAATGCTACATGAAAGAACAAAACAAAATAAGTTCAAAGGGCCTGTTACGATGCTATGTTCACTTTGTGTAAATTGATTAAACATCACAAAGGTCCCAGTATGAGACCCAGGGTAAACTACCTACTAGGACGTCAAGTTGACCAACCAACATTTAAAACAATGATCAAGATAAACAATGCATTAACAATTCTGCTATTTCCACAGTGTATTGTAGGCCTATAGCTTTTGCCTTTGACTAGCAATACAAACCAAGCATATTGTTATAGTAGTCAAACAACATTTATCACATTTTCAAATCAAAATAATCCTCACAAATCAAAGTACAAGTCCAATGCTTTTCAATGAGTAGAGAGCAAAAGGAAGAAACATGCTCCATTCGATGAAAGTGGGAAATCGGATTGATCCCACTCGGATTGTGTCAGTTTCGACCTCAAAGCAATTGAGGCTAATGTAAATACAAGCTATATACATGACATACATGATATACATATATACATACATATATATATGGCACAACGTGATTTTGAATGACTGTGTTAACCAGAACAACAAAGAATTTATCGGAATCAGTCATCTCTGTTGTTAACATTTGCCTTAAACGCTTTAAGGGAGGAACTGGGTCACCCCGAATGAGATAAATATGAATTCAAACCTTCCTCGAATGCAGCATAAGACAGCCATTTTGATTTGTGACGTAATTTCGGAATTGTTAATTTTTACGAGGTGTTGTGTCATAAAGAATTCGCAGAAAATGCAAAAGTGCTTGCCAAATTAGGTGATGAATGGCCGATGATAATGATATCCTGATAATATACAATATTAAAATTAAATTATCATAAGTACAACTTTGATGTCTAGTTTTGTGGGTGATCTTGCCTCTAGAGCTACGGTAAATTTGATAACAGTTTTAGCTCGTTTGGTTGCTAGTTAGCTTTAGCCTAGCCCAGAGGTGGGCATCGAGGGCCGCAGTCCTGCAGGTTTTGCGTGTTGCCCTTCTCCAACACAGCTGATATATGATCAGCTCATCAGCAAGCTCTGCATAAGCCTGATAACGATCCTGTTGATTGGAATCAGCTTGTGTTGTAAGTGAGAAACTTACAAAACCTGCAGGACTCCGGCCCTCGAGGACCGAGATTGCCCACCTCTGGCCTAGCCCATTATAGTCTTACTTTGGAGCAAACGTAGGAATGCTTGTTTTAGAGATATTTAGCTAGGGGTGCCGCCATCCACACTGTCTAATCCATTGAAGACATCACTCCACTTTGTGGATTCCTCGTGTCCGAGTTACACAATCTATGGCCACATCGCTTCACTATTTTGCTTGCTGGAGGTCCACAGCTTGTTGGAAAGTTGGTGTAGTTTTCTTAGTCCATTCTATGTTTTTTTTTTTCTTCGTGTTTAAGTGGTGTCTTTCGTTTTGTTTTTCTATATGTAAATCCTATTTAGGCAGTTTCTTACAGTTCTGTCACATTCACTCCATTTACCTCCCATTTGTTTTACTATGATTTGTGTGTTTTCAAGATGTTGTCTTCCTTGGTCTACCAGTATGCTTGGCTTGAACAACCTTCCCATGTTGGTTGAACTTGTTCCAGATCTTACAGACAGCTGACTGTGAACAACCAAAATATTTTGCAACCTTGCAAGATGATTTACCTTCTTTAAAAAGTTTGATAGTTGCCTCCTTTGTTTCAATTGACATCTGTCATGTTGGAGCCATGATTAATGCCAGTCCGCTTGGTGGAACAGCTCTCCAAGGTGGGATCACTCCTGTTTAACTCCAGGCTAATGATCAAATCTGATACGGCACTTCTAAAGAAAGTGACTACACATTCCAGCTGTCAAAACACCTTTATTGTGATGAGGTGCAAAAACAACAGTGTATCTAACTGTGCGCAAATGACATTTTCTTGAATGGACTCGGAGCAGAGCAAGCTTAACGGAAAAGCGCACATGACTGTGCAACCTGCTGTAAGCTTATTTTGAGCCTTGAAACTAATAAACCAATTGTAACGCAATGCATTTAACGTACAATAACGATAACAGCGTTTCAAATATGAGGAAAATAATTTGATTACTTCCTTTATAAAAAAATAACGGAGTTTCGTACGCCGTTAGTTTTAACGCCATTATTTCCAACACAGCGTTAACTATATGGTCAATAACCTACCCTACCTCCCAGTTTTTAATTGAAAGGTACAATAAATTGCTTCTACCTCTCAGTACGTGCAATTAATTGTGATAAACTTTATCTAACTTTTAGGAATCGTATTATTTCTTATACCCTTTTACGATACTCTTTGTTACAAACGTGCGTCTGAGCTACATGGGCAATAATTGTATGTTTTTAGCTGAACAATACTAAATGTTAATCTATTTAGTAAGTTTCAACCTGTAATTGCAGTAGTAAAAAAAACTTTGATATTAAAGCTTCATTGGTCTTTATCTTAATATCCTGGTCTCTATAATAGATTTGATGTTGTTTATTGTAAATAATTGCTTGTTGGATAATTGAAAAATACCTTGAAAAAAAATAATGGTATCACAATCGCAATTTTTTTTTGAGAGAGAGAGAGAGAGAGAGACTCCTACTGGGTTACATGGCACACACAGTATGTTTTTTGTGTTTTTTTTTGTTTTGTTTATTCAATGTTCGATTCAAGGAGATGTAAATATCATATGTGTATGCTCGTGTGTAATTTTGGCTACAGCTAATATGCCAACAAGTTTAATGATGTGTTTCATTAATGTGAATTGTTTATATTGTGAATTTACTTGGCAACAGTAGACTAAGGGAAGTATCTGTGCTTTTTCTCTCTCGACTTTAAAGACTATTGACGCCAGTGACGGACGGTACTTCAATACTGACGGTCGGTCCTAAAATAGATAAATATAAATATATAATAATATAATATAAAGTACGTGTAAAATAAAACAGCGGACCGACGATTACAGGTTGGTTTGGCTTGGAAGAAAATGGAGGACTATCAATGAATGATGGTCAAACGTTTGGACACGCCTTCTCAGTCAATGTTTTTTCTTTATTCGCATGACTATTTACATTGTAAATTCTCACTGAAGACATCAAAACTATGAATGAACACGTGGAGTTATGTACTTAAAAAAAGGTGAAAAAACTGAAAATGTATTTTATATTCTGATTTCTTCAAGATAGCCACCCTTTGTTCTGATTACTGCTTTGCACACTCTTGGCATTACCACCTCTGAGAACTCCTTCAAGACTGTTGGAAAACCATTTCAGGTGACTACCTCTTGAAGCTTATCAAGAGAATGCCAACAGTGTGCAAAAAAGAGATCAGGCAAAGTTACGACAATTGTAACGTTGCCAGGTTGAAATCCCTAGTTTTGAGAAAAATGGGTTTAAAGTTTTTCTTTGTATCTTTCAAATGTCCACAGCAACCAGTACCTTGGAAAAAAGATATTGACCCCAAATTTTCAGGAACTGTTAAAAGATCACTGGAATGTCCATTTTAATTGTATGTAAGGACATCATCCGATGTGTGCCCTGCAATTGACTGGCAACCAGTTCAGGGTGTACCCCGCCTACTGCCCGAAGCCAGCTGGGATAGGCTCCAGCAACCCCCGCGACCCTTGTGAGGATAAGCGGTAAAGAAAATGGATGGATGGATGGACATCATCCGATTTTTGAACTCTTTAAAAGTTTAGGAAGTTTGACCTCTCAACAGATGAAATCAGCCTCAACTTTGAAGATCGAGCTCGATTTAGCTTACATTTCATCTTCTGAGGCATCATCAGACAAGGTTTGGTTCTTTTATTGTCACTCCTTGTGATATTTCCTTGTTTAAATACGTCATATTACCGCAGTGGGAAATTTGATTTACATCAATTGAAACATTTGGCTACTCATGCATTCTGAACAACTGATATGGTGAAATAGTTGAACGCTATTGCTAAACTATTTAGTACTACATTATTCTCAGTATTTGCACATTTTCAACAATTGTCTTCAAGCACCATGTATTAAAAATCTCAGAATTCACTTTACAGGGTCTTTAAACTAACACAAAGAGTTTTGGTAAAAGTGTTGTGGTAAATATGGCAAAACCAAGACAGTAATAATTTTCATAAATACGAATAATACATTTAAAATATACTAGCGCTGTCAAAGTCATTCAAAGGCATTCAATGCGTAGTGACGTAAAATCTGCAAAAAAAAAAGCAGCTGGCTCTCTGCCGAGGAATGTGAAACGCCTATAAAGAAAGCAATGCAAGCCTCTGTAGCTTTCCTAAAGGGACGATCAAAACTCTTGAATGCGTCTGGTGAATGATGAGAGCATGGCGTGGGCGAGGGGTGACTCTCCCAATCGCATATCGTTTCTTTAGGGACGCTACAGAGGCTTACCTTGCTTTCTTCATACGTGTTTCACATCGCTCGGCAGAGAGCCAGCCGCCATTCTACCTCACTACGCACTGAATGCATTGCAACGTAAATAACAATGGCGGCGTACGTCCAATTAAGTTTCTACAAAATGTATTCAACTGGAAATGATTTTTGAAAAATGAATCTCATAGTTATGTTAGTAACAACCAAATAAATTATATAGAGCAAACTTGTCATTACAGTCGGGGTTCCTTTTAAAGGTAGCACAGGTTGTTCTTGAGCAATAAACATAACTACATGCATTAAAGTAAAGAATTTAATAAATGTTTGCATATGACATTCAGAATGCTCCTGTCAAAACATTGAGGTCATTTTTTTCATTTTAAACTATGCAAATAATTAACTGTTTTGAAAAAGAGGAGGATGATAGTGTGCAGTAGTGCAGTGCATCAAAAAATGTTGAAGACGTCCTCATAATATTAAATGTAGAAAGAATGAACACGTAATTCAAGAGAAGCTCTTCAAATTTGGCGGGCAAATTTTTTTGATAACAAGCCATTTTAATTAAGTGATTAATCATGATCTGGGATGACACCCAGCTCTACCTCTCTACTAACCCTAACGCCACTCCCTCCTTCCTCCCTTACTGACTGTGTTTTCGAACTCAAACAATGGTTGTCATCAAATCTTCTTCAACTTAACAGTAACAAAACTGAAATCCTATTGATTGGTACTAAGTCCACTTAAGCCAAAACGTTTTTCCATTGCACTTGACAATTTCTCTGTTTCCCCCTCCTCTCAGGTTAAAAGCCTGAGTGTGATCCTTGACAGCCCACTTTCTTTTCAGTCACACATAAACAACATCACCCGATCTACATACTTCCATTTACGCAAAATAAATCGTCTGCGCCCATCTATCACACCACACACTGCTGCTGTCCTTGTTCACAGGCTCGTCACTTCTCGCCTGGATTATTGTAACTCTCTTCTGCTTGGTCTCCCCATCAAATCACAACTTCTCCAGAACTCTGCTGCTCGCATTATTACAAGGACCCTTTCCATGCACCGCATTACTCCAGTCCTGCAAAAACTTCATTGGCTTCCTGCCCGTTTCCGCATCCAATACAAAATACTGATCTGCACTTTTAAGGCCATAAATAACCTTGCTCCCCGTTATCTTAAGGACCTTCTTCACATTGCCACACCTTCATGCTCTCTCAGATCTTCATCTGGCCTCCACCTCTCAATCCCTTTTGCCCGCCTGTCCACCGTCGGGGACAGAGCTTTCAGCCACTTTGCTCCCCGTCTTTGAAATGCACTACCACCTGACATCCGTAATATAGATTCATTAACACTTTTTAAAACCAGACTTAAAACATACCTTTTTCGGACTGCTTTTTCACTTTGACATTGTTATAGTTCTCGCTAATGTTAATCATGGGACTGCTGAGCGAAGCAAGCAGGCCCATATTACTATCCTAGAAAAAGGGTTTATTGTTGTGTTTCTTTTTCTTTTTATATTTTATTCCACAGATTTTTCCGCAAAAATGCGGCACGTACCGTAGATCGCACCGGGACAAATGAGGTATCAAACGATGCGGCTCGATCTGACTCGGCGCAGCATTACTTTTCTCGGAATTCCCAGTTACCATGGCGACGCAATTCCCAAAAAAGTCCCCCAAAAAGTCCCATGAGAATGAATGGGAAAAGGAAAGACAAAATCACACATCAAGCACCTTTTTCCAAGACACGCTGCGCGCGCATACGTTAATCGACCGATATGAATTTTAGCTCATTTTGTAGCAATTTTTCCCATCTTTAGATCAGTGTCTTTTTTAAGGAATGTAAACTCTCCCCTCTGTGCGGGTTCAAAGACAGTGAGCGAAATAGCCTTTTAACATTGGTGTGTATTGGATGGGCTTCAGTGGAGCAATTAGGCTTTGAGTGGCGGGAACCAAAAAATCTATTTCCAAAAGTTTCACTTCAACTCGTCACCATGGCCACAATCTTTGCTCACTAGACATCAAATTCTCACATTTTGTAGTGACAAGGGTCTGCTTTCAGACAAAGCTACTTTTATTTGGCTAAGGTGTCATTTAGTACCTTTATTATCACTTTAAGTGAGGAGAAGTCGGACTTTTTGCCTATCTTTTCCATGTTAATTTCGGCGCCTTTCTCTCTTCTTTTTTTCTAAATCATACGTTTTCAACCTGCTCTCATTTGGTCATTTTTCATCCGATTAAGAAAATGAGAACATGCTTACGTTTCCTAAACCCTTGCCGTTCTAACGAGCCATTTCTTGAATCTGCATCTTGAACCGTTAAGTCGTGAGAGGCTTTTGTTTGAGGTGTGCGTCTCTCATTCATTTCAGTTGAATGTGTGTGCGTGAATGTGCATGTTTCTTAAAGGGACAGTAAGATACTTTTAGTTTATGTTGATTATGGTTAACGTCCACATTTCTTGACCGATTCCAGTCGTTTAAATTTTAAACTGTACAGCTCATTTACATATTTTTAAATACATTTTCAAAAAAAAACACTTTATTATTATTATTTTAATTATTTTTTTTTTTTATTAAATGGAATGGACTGCTATTTAAATACTGCTTTTTACAAGTGCTACTACTAAAAGTCCTACTACTATACTACTACTACTATTGCTACAAGTACTACATGCGTCTTTCCACCTTGCAAGAGTCAGCAGTCCCATTCAAAATTTCCGCGGGAATTTTTCTAGTTATTATTACTAACCAAAATTCTAAGATGTGATTAATGTGATTAAAAAAATATATATATTCATTTGACATGTCTAAAATATACACATGTGGGGTGACGGCTACGCTAATATTGTGTCACAGTCCTCTTGCAGAATTTGTTGATGTGGCACATTTTTAAAGGTGGGTGGAATGGGGGTTTGCTCATGGCAGTCTTGCTTGCACAAGCAACACAGCTGTTGCATGATCAATACCCAGTCTCTAATGTGTCAACTTTTGTCATACCAGTGAAGAAATAGCCACTCTATTTCAGCTACGCAGTTTTTATATAGGAATGGCTTACACAAGCAAAACAAAACCATTTTTTGCATTCAGTCCTACAGTTTTTACTGACTTTTGTCCTCATTATGCAGCAGGGATTTGGAGTTTCATGTCCCCACATAACATTTTCATTTCTACTTAATCCTCCCTGACATATTCTTAATCTCAAAGCACCGGAGACCCTGCTTACTATTTTAGGCCTGTCCTTTGGTAGCTTTACAAGCCTGAAAAAGATCTGCAAAACAAGCAGTGTAAATATATTTTCAATTATGGATCTATCCTTCCCACCACAGGAAAGAAATCACAGTGAGTCTTGCTCATCCTGGTTTACTATATAGCATGGAAGGGTAAATAAAATGTTCAGAAACCATCCAAAACAATTCCAAGACCACAACTGTGGATGGACCGTGATGGACATGGGTCACATTTATTTCGGATCAGATGCTCATATAATGGGAAATACGTAAAATCTACTTTTCAATTGCTGGCAAATGAATACAGTAGTTGGTCTTCTGGAGTGCACCTATCAAATGTTAAATTATACTATCAAGTAAATATTTTGTAAGCTGTCTATTTCATAAAATTTGTATATGAGCAAGTCATTCTATATTTTGACAAAAGATAACATATCAGTGTGGCTAATTTCCCTGCCAACACACCCATGTGGGTTGGATATGGGCTGGTGTATGGCCCCCATCTCGGCTGCCCAGCTGGGTCTAAGTTAATTTTAGCCAGGGATTTCATGGTGGTCCTATATGGGCACAAATAGGTGGCGCCAGCCGCGGCACCAGGATATTTTCTTTTCTTTTTTTCTAGAGCTCAGTATTGTTCATTCAATTTGACATGTCATCATTGCTCTCCTTTTTTATTTTTTATTAAAAAAAAATATTTTTTTATATATATATTTTTTATTTTTTTATTTTTTTTGTATGTGGGTGAGTATGTGTATGTGCGTGTGTGTGTGCGTGCGTGCGAGCGTGTGTGTATTCATCAGTTCAGCTAAAACCTGTTAAAAAAAATCCCATAGTAATAATATAATATAATAATAAATTGCCAAATGCAGAAACATCAATGTAAGTTATCACGATGTGGTGGCTCTCGCTAACAGGCAGAATTAAGTAACCAGAATTAGGTTAAAAAATTCTATATACGTAGACCATGTTTCTATAAATTTTGATATTTGGTTTTTATTTGAGGCAGATATTTTTCCATTAAAATGTGATTTATGAGGAGGTTAGACCATTGGTCGATATTCAGAGTTTGTTTATTTTTCCAGTTAACAAGAATTGTTTTTTTTGCGATAGTAAGGGCTACAAGTGTAGATTGAAATTGTTTATGTGGTAAGTCAGTTGTTGTTCGGTCACCTAGCAGGCGCCAGGATTTTTATTGTGGGTGGGCCTGCGGAAAAATGGGTGGGCCAGAAAAAATATGAAAAAAAAAAAATTCCCTTCACATCCCTAATAGTGCTTTACCGCGGGTACCAAGGACAGCGATTAAGTTGCCGATCTTAACACACACATATTATGGCGTTATTTCGCTTCTTTAATTATGAGGGCGCAGAAAATAAAATCGCTGGCGCGGTCTCACGTAAAGTGAAGGACTGCTGTGAGTGACGGGTGCAGCTGGAGAACGCGCTCTCGAGCTGCAGCAGTACGAGCAGTGGATGACTGGTGTTGGGATCCACTTCCCTCAGACTCCTGTGCAGATTATGTTTTACACTAGAGTCACTGCTGTGTAACTTCTACACACCCGGAAAATATGATCACTGGGTCGGGGTCTCACTGATAAGCTCGTTTACGCACAGAAATTGCTCTTTTACGCACAGAAAGATACGCAGGGCACATTTATAACAACGTTTGCAATTTATTAAAATAAACGGGAGAATGGCAGTAAGCTTAACTCAAGATAACTGATTCATAAAATACAATTCTTCCTGGATTTGGACATTTACAGCAGGAGAAGGCAGGGTTTTGTGTTGAACACAGCAATAATGTCCTGATAGTCCAGAGAATCGGTCAATTCTTTTTTGAATGAAAGCAGGGACAAAGAGTTCAGTCTATCAGTCAACATTGTGGCACTGTAGCGTGTTTTGATCCTTTTGACAGCAAAAGATAGTCTTTCTACATGTTGTCATGGGTGAGGTGAGGAGCGCACATGCAGGAGACTGTTCATATTGGTGAATACATCCCCGGGGCGTGCGTCGAGCACTTCTATGAGCGTTTCCTCATTGGCTTTTGGCTTCTTTTTGAGCTGCTGCACAAACACCGTGTGCTCTGCGTCCCCCACGGAGATGGAAAAGTGGTCAGAGGGTGGATGTACGCGCTTTGTCCTCAGCGCGTGACAGGCAGCAGCGGCTATCATGCAGCCGCATGTGTCACACGTACTGTGGGCCCGGGTTAAAAATGGGTGAGCCAATGGAAAAAATGGGTGGGCCCGGGCCCAGCCTGGCCCATTAGTGGCGCCGCCACTGGGTGGCGCACTGACATCAGTGGAGTGTAGAATATTAATCTTTGCTTTACTTTCTTTTCCCCGTTGCCATCTGACCCCATCTGTAGAAATGAGTGGACCAAAGAAAAGGAAAGTGGACGGTGAGGGCCAAGTGTTTAATAAAGAGTGGACAACACGATATTTTTTCACTGAAGTCCGATCAACGGCTGTCTGTCTGATATGCCAAGAAGCCGTTGCGGTTTTTAAAGAGTACAATATCAGCCGTCACTTTGCCACGAAACATGCAAATTATGCTAGCAAGCAGTTGGCGGCTAATTTACAGGCTCAGCAGAATTTTTTTCACCGACAAACTTCAATTCAGGAGTCAAGTACCAGGGCAGGTTTTTTGCTGGCGTTCAAATTGCCGAAGGCTAGCAAGCCTTTCTCCAAAGGCGAGTTTTTGAAAGAATGCATGGTAGAGACAGCAAGTCTCTTGTGTCTGGAGACCAAAGGCAAGTTTGAAAAAAATCAGTTTATCACGCAGGACAGTGACTCGCCGTGTGGAACTGATTGATGAAGATATAGTGAGCACGTTAAATAAAAAGGCGGGGACCTTTACGTTATATTCACTGGCACTTGATGAAAGTAACGACATAAAAGACACTGCTCAGCTCCTAATTTTCATCCGAGGGATAAACGACAGTTTTGAGATAACTGAGGAGCTTTTGAGCATGGAGTCGCTGAAGGGGAAAACGCGAGGAGAGGACTTGTATGCACATGTGTCCGCTGTCATTGAGAGGATGAAGCTTCCTTGGAGTAAACTTTCCAATGTCACCACGGATGGATCGCCAAATTTAACAGGAAAAAACGTCGGACTGCTGAAAAGGATCCAGGATAAAGTGAAGGAGCAAAACCCTGAGCAGGACGTTATTTTCCTTCACTGCATCATTCACCAGGAGTCTCTGTGTAAGTCTGTGTTGCAGCTTAATCACGTTGTCGATCCAGTTGTAAAACTTGTTAACTTCATACGAGCGAGGGGACTCGTCAGTTCGTTATACTGTTGGAGGAAACCGATGCGGGTCACCAGGACCTACTTTACCACTCTCGTGTCCGCTGGTTAAGTTTGGGAAGAGTGTTACAACGAGTGTGGGAGCTCAAAGAGGAGATTAGCTCGTTTTTGGAGTTAATGGGAAAATCCGAAGAATATTCCGAGTTGAGTGACATGAACTGGCTTTGTGACTTTGCGTTTGCTGTGGACATATTTTCACACCTGAATGAGCTGAATGTGAAGCTACAGGGGAAAGATCAGTTTGTGCACAACATGTACACAAATGTGAGCGCCTTCAAATCCAAGCTGATTTCATTCTCCAGACAAATGTCAAACAAATCTTTCGCTCATTTCCCCACACTAGCCGTGCAGAAAGGGACCATCCAAAACACGAATAAATACTGCAAATCACTGGACGACCTGCACAGAGAATTCTGCCGTCGCTTCTCTGATTTTAAACAAATTGCCTCATCACTTCAGCTGGTGTCCTGTCCCCTGTCACAAGAGCCTGAAACGGCACCGCCGGAGCTGCAGTTGGAACTGATCGATCTTCAGTCCGACTCTGCTTCAAAGGAGAAGTTCAAGTCTCTTAAACTGAATGACTTTTATGCCTCACTGAACGAAGCCGCGTTTCCAAACCTACGGAGGACGGCACAGAAGATGCTGGTGTTGTTTGGCTCGACCTACGTGTGTGAGCAGACGTTCAGCATCATGAACATCAATAAAGGCTGTCACAGATCCAAGTTAACTGACCAACACCTCAGATCTATCCTGAGAATTGCCACAACAAAACTAACTCCAGACTTTGATGTACTGGCAAAAAAGGGAGACCAACAACACTGTTCCCACTGAAATTTGTGAGTTTTTCTACTTATGTTCTGTTATGAAAAAAAAGTTTGAAAGTGCGTTTTTTAATTGAGTGTGCCTTTATGCACAGCAGTGGAGCAGAAATGGTTGACATTGAGTATTTCGTTGGGTAATAATATGTTTTGAATGTTGAAAGTGATCATCTTTTTTCAATAAATCTTGATTTCTTTAACTTTACGCCTTGAATTGAAATCTATTAAAAATAGATGCAATCACCAGGTTTGACAGATCACAGTGTATGTGCTATTATAATCTATTTACATTTCTCCTCCCACTTTGCCAAATAGTGTGTAAATGCCGCATCTTGCATATTCATTGAGGCAAATGTACTACCTGGATTAGGGCTATTTTATAATAATCATAATAATAATAATACATTTCATTTAAAAACAGCACCTTTCAGAACACCCAAGGTCACTTTACAAAGCATAAAAACACAGCAAAAGTTGAGCTAAAACAATAAAAATGAAGCTATTGGAAAAGCTGTTTTAAATAAGTGGATTTTGCACATTTGAAAAACGCAGTCCTTAGTGCACACTATAAGTAAATCGGGTTGTACATTTATCTGTGTGTGTTTACTGTGCTATAAGGTCTAAATGCTCCTGGTCCGGCCCATCTGTCAAAATTTCAAACCCATTGTGGCCCGCAAGTCAAAAAGTTTGCCCACCCTTAGCCCATCTACTACTCATCTACTGCCCAAGTGAGGCCCAACAACGAAGCCCACTCTAAGCCCATGCCCATTCAAAGCCCAACTATCCCCATATGGGCCCCAACTGTATATGTTTGCTGGGCAACTTGCTGTTTACACACAAAGCATCTCCGCCCGTGACTTGGTAGCTAAACTGGAGACAATCCACCAATCTCAAAGAATAGACTGGTCTACACAGATGAACTATCACGTCAAAGCCAAAAGTCTGTAACATACAGTACATATATCCATAACTAATTGACAAGTGCAATTCCGTGGCTTGGTGATGAAGTACTGCCTCCCCAAATAATTATATGGTATCTTTATAGCCACTCGCTCCTGCACAACCACCTAATTCTGCCCCTGGCTATCATGGTACCAAAAGCTATACTTGCTATTGACCCAGTGATAGATGACATGGGTTGAGCAATGGCTCCTTTTCCAGAGACAGAACCAGCCCTCAAAACAGCCAAATTTTAGTGAGGCCGAGTGTTCTTTTTAAGCATGGTATTCTGACACAATAATCTTATTAAGACACAGTATTAAGGCACACTAGTTTGGGCTTTATTCAATTCAATTCTTACGTAAACTAGAAAGGCACAGTTTCACAAATTTCCCTCGTCATCGCAACTGCTGCAACTTCATAATGACCACACCTTTAGATCTGGGATTGTGCAAATAAGATACTTGTGCCAAAGAATGAATACATGTAAATTGATACAAAATATAAGTTGTGCATTAAAAAAAGGGGAAAAAGTGTTCAAATAGACGGCAAGAGATTCAGCTCTGTTTTCTGGTGGTGTAGATACTGTATTTAGCACAAGCAGTATCTGGGCTGACATTTAAAATGATACTCATCATAACACTAATCAATATAATAATTTGCATATTGTTTCATATGACTGCTAAAACATTAGATACAGATGCCATAATTACAACTTGGAGTATTTGTTTAATACACAGCAGTTCAATGAAATTCAGTTGTTTGCATAATATCTCACGATAGTAGTCTCTTACAGAGACTAACACCCACACACGAGATTCTGACTTGGCCTACTTTAGAGTTTTCAGGGGGGGAAGTGTGTCTCATATGCCTGTCTCTGGTTGCACATGAAGATAGAAGAAAAAAATCAAGGTGATAAAATAAAAGAAGTGCCCATTTACCATTCTTCTACCAGCCCCATGTAGGTTTGGATGATGAGGTCATCGACCTGATTCACCGTGCACACTCACACCTGGATGGTCGTGGAGGAACTGTGAGAATCGTTTTCTTTGACTTCTCCAATTCCTTCAAGACCATCCAACCTTTTCTGTTGGGTGAGATGCTGCTTTGTATGGATGTCTCATCATCCAGCATCTCTTGAATCATGGATTGTTTATCAAACAGGCACAGTATGTGGGCGTGGGCAGCACCCTGCTGGATGTCGAGGTCAGCAATGTTGGTGTATTACAAGGGACTGTGGATTGAATTATCTATTTTAGCAGGGTTCTCATAACTATCAGTACAAAAGAGGCACATATGTAAGAGGGCAAATTTTTAGGGAATGTCAACCTTAATCACAGATATGTGCACATTTCTCATGCACAGTTGCTGACAGCATTTGAAAAAATAACACAGAAACCTTTAAAAAAAAATGAGAAGGCACATAAAAGCAAATGATGTCGACCCTTCAGATGAAATCCCTTGGTATACTGTAGGTAAAGATGCCATCAAGCACTGTCACTTAAATTTTAGCCTGGCTGTGATAAATAAAGAAGCAGGATGCTGCCTGGACTCCCGCTGCTGTTTGTAATTTAAGTCTTTCAGTTGGGAAATGACAAATTGAACAGCACCAGGGCAGACTTACTTGTGCAGGCCATAGAATTAGCGTCAGAGAAAGCTCGATAGTAGCCGTCATCACAGTCACAGCGCCGGGAACCCTCACGGTCAATAAAGCTGTGCATTGGGCAACGAGAGCATTGTAGGTCCTGGGAGGACATTTTGTAGAAACCACGACCACATGCTGTTGATAAAGTCAAAAGAGACAAAACGAGAAAAGTCAGGACACCTACATCTGAAATCCAACTTGTACTTAATTATACAAACCAAAGAGTCTTTTCAAAAAATGAGAGCAGATATAAAAGCAGCTATATAGCTAAATCTGATGCGCCGCCCCTTCATACAGTATTTCAAAAATTCAAGATTCAACAACCACTTATGAGCCAAAATTAAACATTCAAAAATTCAGCATTTAGTTCCTGTACATTTTAGCATATGACGCAATTGACTTTTTTTTTACATGTCTGGGGGTACTACACGTGCCTGCCAATTTTTGTAGCTCTTTGTAAAATGCATTCATGTAAATTCATTAGCGGGTGCTACAAAGCTATTTTGTTTTCATCGTTTATGACAACTATAAACTATTAGTGATGCACCGGATATTCGGCCACCGAAAATTTTGGGCTAAAATGGCTATTTTTGCCATTTTCGGCATTTGGCCAAAATAAAATTAAAGCCGAAAGAATATGGACGAAATAGGATGTTGTGGTGACGCAAGCAAAAAAAAACGCTGCAAACAAGCGCCTGTTTTTCTTTTTCCTGAGAGAGCTCAGTATTGTTTATTCGGTACATGTCATCATCATTGCTCTCTCTTTCTCTTTTTTTTGTGCGTGAGTGTGTGTGTGCGGGTGTGTGTGTGTGCGTTTGTGCTCATTAATTCACCTGAAAAGAGAGAAAAGTGAAATCCTGCACCGACCAGACACCACCTACTACCCACAGGGTTGCAAACCAGAATCTTTCACCAACGTCTGTTTGAATTAAACAGCAAAAGCGGGGGGTGAGTGTACGCCTCGCTTCTCGCTGGCTTTTTACCATGTGAGTTTGCACCGGTCAGTCGCAGCAGCTCTTGGGGTCATTGCGCACACTGGAGTTAAGGGAGTCGCTTGGTGTAAACCATTTAAGAGGGTCGAAAAAAAGACAGAACTGCCGTGTACTGCAGTACAGGTGAGCCACTCTTTCCCTTTATAAGAGCCCCTCAAACGCTTCCACTTTTTCACTGGCATCCTAGTGGCCGTGCTAAATACTTTACTTAATGTTAGCACTATTGCTATCAACACTTTTAAACACTGAAAAGCTTAACGCTATCTCCGGGTGGTGACAAAACTGTACAGGACGCTGTGTGTGGCTTTGCAGTCCGTTCCCGAAGCCGATTAGCTGGTGCGAAGAGATGTATTTATTTATTTTTAAACTGTGGTCAATATATGAATGTGCGGATTTTAAGTGCGCTGCACGCATCTCTTCCCGCCTGTGTGAACTACATTGACTATAAAGTGCAATCGCACGGCCAGAAAATGCTCAACCCTCTTTGGTGTTTAATGTACCATTAGCCAACATGTCTGCGGTGTGGGCATATTTCAATTTATATTGTTCTTTGTTAAAATGCCAGTGCTAAATAAATATTTTAAAAAATATATTATAATTGTAATTACTTATAATAAATGCAATGATAGTAAAAGTTTATTTTTTCGGGCAAGTATTATTCATTTTTGGTTTCGTCCAAAAATTTTCATTTTGGTGCATTCCTATAAATTATCACATTTTTTTACCAGGCCCAACAAGTGTGCAAAGTTAATGAGTTTTCCTACATGTTTAGGTCCCCGAAAATGTGATTCATTTTGAATGTCTACAGGTACAATAGAGACCTCGCTGTGGTCACTGCTCAGGCCCTAAATATATTTTCTTTTATAGTCCATTAAATATGGAGTGCTCCACAAATTCCATCTGTCTAAAAGTAAACTTGCCAGGATATATTGCTATGTTATTATGTTTATGTTCGTTTAGGTTGGCATAACATAACCCGGGCTGATCAGCGATCGCGGTAGGGGGGACATTTACAATCATTTTGACATGGTAGATGCATACTCTATACCCACCTCAACCTCTGAAAATATAAAAAAAGGATAGCATCAATAATTTGTATTTTAAGGACATTAAATTAGTAAATGTCGTTCTCTCCATAGCTTAACGGAGCTAAATGAGGAAAACATTTTTGCACCTCCTCAGTCTAAGCCCGCTTTGTAATACTTTCATTTTTCCTTCAACTGTTACTAAACTGCCGTGTTTTTGGCGCAAATCCATTGCCATGTGTAAATCAGGCGCAAATTTTGTCACGGTGGCGTGGAGGACCCAAATGCAGGGAGGCAGGAAAACCACGGCAAGAATGCATGTTATACTGAAAACTATTTATTTAACAAAAAACACTGACAGGGGAACTGTGTAAAACTCTAAATAAACAAAAACAACAAAGTTATGAAAAGACCAAAAATCAAAGTAACAACAAAACACCAGAGTGGTGACAGCGACAATGATCCAACCAAGACTGAACAAAACCAGGGAACTAAATACATGCCAACTGACGAGACAACGAGAGACACCTGGACAAGACACAAGTGGCTGGGGGAGATGATTGGATGACACAAGGGAACAGGATGACGTGTACAGGTGCAAACAAAACCTAACAAGCAAGACAGGACACCAATCATAACAAATTTGCTCCCAACTGTCAAACTTTGTGGTTGTGTGTGCGCTGGAATATCATTAAAGCAATATCCTTAGTGAATAGGACGTTAACAGGGAGCAAGCTGCGGGTGCAGATATGCAGCATTTGTTGGCGATGTTAGGGAACGCACTGCATTCTTAGTGGTTTTGGCCCCAAAAATATTTCCCAACCACCAAACGAGAGTAGAAGCAACGAAAGCAGCAGAAGAAGCAGTACTCATGGCAACAAATGTACAACATATTGCTAGTTTAGCACGTGGCATCCGTAGGCCCCAATAAGTAGTTACAGCACCAAAAGGTGCAATGGCCGACAAGGATCTTTTTCCTGTAATATGACACAGGATTCTAGTTAAGGTAAGCCATTTTAAACTAACAAAAAAACTTTTTTTTTGTTGGGCACAGTTGACCTAAAACCACCAATAATTAGTTGTACTTACAAATTACTTATTACAAAAAGTAATTCAGTTAGCACAACAGTTACTGCTTTGTAAAAGTAATTAATTACTTACAAAGTAACTAAAGTAACTATGATATTTTTCTGTTGTCTGTGTCACTGACATTAACCAGCAAATCACATTCCCGCACGCACGCACGCTTTTGGTCCATATACTTTCCATAACTGGGAAGTCATTGTTTCCCACGCGGCCACTCCATGCAGTCATGGTTCCATAAAAGAGAAAAAAAAAAGTTTGTGCCAACGACAACATATGCCTGTTAACTCTTTGACTGCCATGGACGTTAAAAGACGTCAAGTAAAAACCTACGGAGGGCCGCCAATGACGTTAAAAGACGTAATCCAATTTTTTATTTTTTTTTTTTGGAAACGGGTGGAGGAAAGCCTTGGCCAGCTGCTGTGAAAGTTTCAAGCAGATCTAGTTAGCCTAATGACTATTTTTGGCCCCTAGATGGCAGCAATGACTCTCTTTTGACAAGATTGGGTAGGCGTCAGTAGAAGACGTGAGGCGGAGCTAGAGGGGACAATGGCTGGGGAAGGGAAGAGAACATGGCGACCGGTTGCAAGCGGCTCACGCTCGAGCAGTTTTTTTCAAAGACGAAAAGCATCGACCAACGCTAAAGAGCACATTGATGACGACGATGATCATCATCGATGATGATGATGGTGACTCCGAGGTTGGAAGCATTGACGCGGCAGTAGAAGACGTGAGGCGGAGCTAGATGGCTGAAGAAGCGAACAATGGCGACCGCAAGCAGCTCACACTTGGGAATTTTCATCGATGATGATGATGGTGACTCCGAGGTTGACGCAGAAGTTGCAAGCGTTGACGCAGCGGCTATGATGACGTCAAAAAGGTTCACGGGCTAGCGATGCTAACACCGGAAAACGCGGAGCACAACCGAGCACGCTCAGGCGGACGTTCAATCGGATGACGAAGAGTGCCCCGAGTCCAATGCATATTCATTGGAGGAGTGTGTACAGTCTGCTACTTGCTATTCCCCGGAAAAAAAGGCCGTCAAGAAAGTGAAACGTCTGCACGCGAAAGGAGCCTTCGCAAGTGAAACTAATCTGTTGTGCAAATCCTGCTGCGTCTCCTTGTACGCATGAGAGCGTTACAAAAAGAAAAACTGTATTTGAAACATCCACATAATTGTAAATAGTACCACAGTTGCACACATTTGTAAATAGTTTGCGAAATTGTTTTGTCAAATTGTTACACTGTTGAATGGAAATAAACGTATTTTGCAACCAAAAAACACTTTTTCATTGTTGATGATAGCGTTTTAAAAAGTAAAGCACTATTTAGGTGTTTGTGGCATCATTCATGGACAAAAAGAAGTGTACAATTCACTAGAGTGCATGAAATAACATCGTTTCACAAAAAGCTCTTTTTCTCCGCTTTTTGTTTCAAAACAGAGCATTTCGGTGAAACTAACCATTTTCTATTGTTGATTACTGAAGAACGGAATAAGGTAGCAACAAACAAACTTGAGAGTTCAATCTTTCATTTGGTAGTATGTGTGTTTCCATAGTCCAAACACAACATTTTCTGTGGACCTTGAAAGATCAGTCAAACTGCTTAAATCGGCTGGCACTGGCGACATCCCGTTTCTGAAAACGTCTGTCAGTCAAAGAGTTAAGACTCTGTACTATGGTTAGGAGATTACTCGATAGGGGAAGAAAAGTAACAGCTGATTTGCATTTCCTGGCAATCAGAGCGATTGTCACCAACATCAATTTGCATAAAAAGCAAAATAACACAGAATACTTAACCATTTTAATCACTGCTTTTTACTTAAAGTTTGTTTAGCATGAATGTGTTGAGCAAGATTGTGTACATGTATGCATTTCACTTAATGAAACAATGACTGTGGACCGCATTACAATCAATGACCTGTGTCATGTGTGTAGCTGTGTTAATTGACTTGTCATAGTGTGATGGCAACAAGGTTATTTTAGACATTTGAAAGTGTGTCACACAAAAGTGACATCATCTAGCAGCAGCCAATAGAAAAGCCCCTTCAGATGACGTTGCTCCCATGGTGTTTTTTTATATATTGCGCACAAGTAATGCACTATTTTTTTAAACTAAAATTAATACTGAAACTAACTCAAACTTAACTAAAACTAAGCATTTATGAAATAACTAAAACAGAACCCCCTTGAAAACTAAAATTTAAAAACCAAAACTCTAAAATGAAAAATTCCAAAACTATAATAACCCTGGATGGCAATGACTTTTTTTCCAGTTTCAACTTATTGGCAGTGTTTTAACGTGGAGGGTCGGAGTTTGGGCGGGGCTTTGACCGCCTTCCAGCTTTTGAGGAGAGAAGAGAGGAGAGCGCGCCCTCTGTTGGCTAAAGGCAATACCTGAATTGCTTGTGGCAGATAGTCAGAGACTCATGGATACAAGTTCACCAGGAACTCCTAAACCGCCTGTAAGTCACAAGGTTATATGTGGTTGTATATAATGTTACTTTCCACAAGGTTACATGAGGTTATATATGTTACTTGTGTAAAAAGTACTATTATTTATTATTAAAAGTACTAATTATTCATTCGCCTAAAAAACATATAACTTTAATAGTAATGTGCAACTTGAACCTTATCAAGTACTGCTTATATAGAACCAGAATATCCAACGATTTAACCCCTTCAGACCCGCATTTTTTCAGCTTTTTATTTTCATTAATTTTTTTCAGATTTTTACTCTTTTTCCAATATAAAATACAACATGGATTTTTTTTTCTCCATGTATTCGTTTGTTACAATGGACGCCAGGATAATATGGCTGTAACGCATTGTAAACTTACCAAGCTTATAAGTAACATTTATAACATGAACATCATGCAAAAAAAACAACTTGCATCTCTGATTGGTTAGCTAGGATCCAATCATGAACCAGAAGTGTTGACATCATCCAAATTACACGTTTTATTGGTTTAGACAAGCAAAAAATGTCATGTCCATTGCAATCATCTATGGGTCTGTAGTGGTTTTTCTCTGACTCATTGGGGGAAAGTGTGAAGTTTTTGATTTTCCTACAGGCAAGCCACAGATCTGAAGTCACCCAGAGAAACCCCACTGACAGCAATGCGCTCTCTCTATCGCTCTCCCTCTCTCCTTCTCCTTCTCTCTCTCTCTCTCTGGTGGCTAGACCCCAGGCCCTAGTAAAGATCAGTTTCACCCTCGTGCAACAAAGACACAACAAAGGAACACCAAAAACATGATCTTCTGGTCAAGATTTTTCCTGTCTGATCACATCATTCTCAGTGAGCAGGGAGGCGCTGACAAAAAGCCATCTGTGCAACAGTTCAGTTAAAAGGGGCAAAATCTTAGAATATTAAGAGACATTGGATCAGGAATTGAAAGCGATGTCTTAATATGTTAGTGCAACTAGAGATGAGGGCTGCTACAAAAGCAGAAAAGGTTATTTTGTCTTGCAGTAGGAGAAGGCCTGGGCAGGGGACTTTACTAGCCATCAGGGGTCAATTGCTGCAATCCATCTTCCATTTTGACAGTGCCCTGTCAGCCAGTGCACTCACAGTACTAAATACACCAGGCCGTCTTTTATGTAGCACTGTGCTCGTCTTCACCCATGTGTAACTGAAGTTAATATTCACTGACCCAATGCATGGCGTAACTGACAATGTTGGCACCATCAAAAATACACTGTGATCCAATTGAAGGCTTCTTTTAACAAAAGCCTATTTTACAAAGTGATGGAGCTATAGACCTTCTGCACGTGACGTCACAGCCCTGATCGAAACAGGACGCTGGACGGCAAGAGAACCACTTGCCTATATTGACCTTGGTTGCTATTTGTTTACTGTTTAACCAGTGAGTCGCGAATCAACTTGAATGGGTTACTAATTGTACTTTTGCCCAAAAATACATCATAGGACAAAACATTAAAAATTAAAAAAATTGATAATAATGGTAAGTGGAAAGTGGTTATATAGTACTTTATCTACACCAGGCTTCTCCAACCGGTAGCTCGCTAGCCTCAAGCTCCCAGGCCCCTGGTTGAGGACCCGAGCCCAGGTGGGCCAGGAAAATTATTATTATTATTTTTGTAGTTTTTATAGATTGTGGTTAACAAAATCAATGCTACTTTAACGCTACTGTACTTCAGTTTAACGTTGACAAAAGGTGAGTTATGTAATTTAGGCCACTTTGTCCTGTTTTGAAATCAGTTACCATTTTCAATCCATAATAGACAGGACCAAGTCAGATCGATCATATCTATCTATTTAAATGTTGAGATTTGCATTTATATAGATCTCCTGCAGATCCCACCTGTTTGACAACTGAAAGTGATATCCATTTGATGAATTCGATTTAAATTTGTTCTGTCAGGGTGGTAATCAGGATAAATTAGGGCCTTATTTGGCTTTTTGTTTTTTTTGTGTGTTTTTTCAAATGCAAAATGCCTCACTTTTGTCAAAACCTTAAGCTTAACCATTGGCTTCCTTGCACACTGACTGTTGCAATCAAACACTAGTTGCTCAACTGCCTAACAAATGGGCCGCAATCAACTGTCAGTCTCTAACTAACTTATTTTTAATTCTCTGACAGTCAAGATGGAAGGTGGCAGCGTGTAAGGGATGCTGTATCTTCCCATCACATTTCTTATAAACAAGTACTGGAGGAGTGAATGAATATGTAGCCAGGAGCTGGCTACATATATCTTTTTATTCTATAAAGGTCAACAGATGATCATTTTTCAGATAGTGATTGATTTCACAATGGTGTCATGAGTCAGTGTACATTACAAGAGCCCTCTCTCTGCATCAAAATGAATGAAACTTTTTTCAAAATATTACTTCTCTGTAAAATGAGCACTGACAAGCTGCAGGAACACTCAGAACATATACCAGGACAGAGTGCCACACAGCATGTTAAATAGACAGGGGGTTGGTGGTTTAGGAGTATAATGGTTCCTCATCAGTGACAGTGATGAATGAGTAGATCATAGCATGCTACAAAGGTCTTTTGCATTGACAGATGGGGATCATCCAATGACCCAAACGACAACTCAGTCAGTTTATCCAACTAAATATTTTACTCGGTGTGTCAGAACCATAGCAACCTGCATATAATAATTTGTTCAAGAAATAGTCATTTCCAGAGGATGATATTTTATTTTATTTTTTTTTTAAAGAAGAAGCTGGAATTTCCTTGCTGGAAGAACAAAAGTGGACACATCAAAATTTTTCATGATCTTGTCAACAGACACTAAACCCAGATAGCAAAAGATGTTAAATCAACATTGAATTAAGGTTAAGAAGGTTGATTTTTGGTTACGGTTGAAGATTGATTGGTCAATCAACATTGATTCAACAACATTATGTCAACATTGAAGTTTGTGTTTAAAAGATGACATTGCATCTAAATTGTATTTTGGTTGAATTCAAACGTTTGAAAGGTCAATGTTTAATTAACGTTGAGTCTATGTTTGCCTTTCTCCTTTTTCTCCTTCAGCGAAGAAAGCGATTAGGAGAGGGGGGAATTCTGTGGACAGGCCTGCTATATTTATTGCACAATCATACATATAAATATTGCATAATTGCAATTTTACATGATTGTAATTCCTTTTGTTTCAAGCATGACAATTTCTTGTGATTTGAGGGACACTGAATCCAATGAACTTAACTCTTTGACTGCCAGACATTTTCAGAAAAGGGATGCCGCCAGTGCCAGCCGATTTAAGCATTTTGACTGATCTTTCAAGGTCCACAGAAAATGTTGTGTTTGGACTATGGAAACACACATACTACCAAATCAAAGATTGAACTCTCATCTTTCATCAGAAAAAAAAGTTTGTTTCTACCTTATTCCGTTTTTCAGTAATCAACAATAGAAAATGGTTAGTTTCACCGAAATGCTCTGTTTTGAAACAAAAAACGGAGAAAACAAGCTTTTTGTGAAACGATGTTATTTCATGCACTCTAGTGAATTGTACATTTCTTTTTGTCCATGAATGATGCCACAAACACCTAAATAGTGCTTCACTTCTGTAAAACACTTACCACCAACAATGAAAAAGTTTTTAGATTGCAAAATACGTTTATTTCCATTCAACAGTGTAACAATTTGACAAAACAATTTCGCAAACTATTTACAAATGTGTGCAACTGTGGTACTATTTACAATTATGTGGATGTTTCAAATACAGTTTTTCTACGACACTTCTAAGTTGTGATCTTTCCAAGAGGCATAATTTTCAATCGCTCTCTGTCTCTGTGTCTCTCTGTCTGTCTCTCTCTCTCTCTCTCTCTCTCTCTCTCTCTCTCTTTCTCTCTCTCTCTCTTTCTCTCTCTATATATACAGTATATATATATTAATATTTTTATTTCAGTGCTGTTCAAACATGAAACAGACTGCAACCTGTTTATTAAATGCAGTGACCCAGTTATAAGACAAAAGATAAATAAATACATTTTCATACAGATCTTGCAGTGTACATGTACAAGTACTGATTAGTATTTTCTAAATTTGAGATTTTTAAAAATCGCAATCATCAATTTATAGATTCGCATTGGGATTAATTGCCAGGTACTAGGCAATTCACACCCCTAATATATATATACAATGTATTTTATATAGATTTTTTTTTCAAGATACTTTTTCTGGACTATTTTTCTAGACTATTATCATTTCCATGTGACACTCCTACGCAAAGTTCTCATACTTCAATCCTTAATAACTCAAAACTTGTGGGTTAAGTTAATGACACATCTTTTAGAATGTTATACAGCTTGCTGAGACAAACACTATATATGGATCATCTTTATGCGACATCTTTAGGCAAAGTCCTCCACTTTCACATTCATTTGAAAGGCTCATACAGACGCTCCCCACCTTACGAACGAGTTACGTTCCGGACGATCGTTCGTAAGGTGAATTTGTTCGTAAGTTGCTTCAGTGCTATATTTTGTATTATAATTTATGTTTAAAGCCTATATAAGTATATTGAAGGTTTATATAAGTATGTTTAAGGCTTGTACAAGTAACCTGCATTGGTTTGTACTGAAAAAAACTTTTAAAATGGAGAGAATAGGTACAGTACTGTACTGTACTACGTATGTTAGAGAGAGAGAGCGAAAGACACACACAGTATGTACATGTACGTAATAAGATAAATAAAATGAAGTTTAACTTACTTTTGGAAGATGTAGTCGATGCTTAAGGAGATGATGGAGGAGGAGGAAGAGGAGGATTTTATATCATGAGAGATTCTTCGTCGTCGCTGGAATCGGCTTCAAAAGTTATTTCCTGCTTCATGGGGACCGGCGTTTCTTCCTCCTCCTCCTCGCCACGTTGCTCAGCCTCCAATGAGCTCTCACAGCGCCAATCGTCGGTATTAGCGGCGGAAAGAAGCACTACGCGCAATACAAAATCTAACTTACAGCATTTCTTTCCGAACATTTTTCGACATACTGTACGCGCAGAAATGTTCGTATGTACCATTGTTCGTAACTCGAATGTTCGTAAGTAGGGGAGCGTCTGTATAATGTACGTAACTCTATCCTTATTCAACGTTAAGCATAAATGAGCCTTTGTCTGGTCTATTCCAAATAAGTATTTGCTCACTAATAAGGTGAAATAAGTGACTGAAATATTACACAAATATTATTATTATGCATGTAGATTCTAGGGCGCCACGGTGGCTGACTTAGCATGTCCGCCTCCCAGTTCAGAGGACGTGATATTGAGTCCAGGCTTCGGCCTTCCTGGGTGGAGTTTGCATGTTCTCCCCGTGCTTGCGTGGTCTTTCTCCGGGTACTCCGGCTTCCTCCCACATTTCCAAAGACTTGCATGGCAGGTTGATAGTACACTCCAAATTGTCCGTAGGTGTGATTGTGTGTGGATGGTTGTTCGTCTCTGTGTGCCCTGAGATTGGCTGGCAACTAATTCAGGGTGTACCTTGCCTACTGCCCGAAGCTAGCTGGGATAGGCTCCAGCGCCACCAGCAACCCTTGTGAGGACAAGCGGTTAAGAAAATGGATGGATGGATGGATGGAGATTCTAATTTAGATGATGGTTGAATCAACATTAATATTGTGTGATTTATGGTTGAAAACGTTGACTCAATATTTTATCAACCTTGTGCTTTCTATATAATTCAAACTTTAGAATTCAATATAAAATCAACCAAAATATGCATGTAGATTTGGATTTAGATGGTGGTTGAACCAACATTGATATTGTGTGATTTGTGGTTGAAAAACAAATGTTGACTCAACAATTTATCAACCTTGCACTTTCTGTAAATGTAAACTTTAGATCTGAACGTAGATTCAATACTTAAGCTGAACTATGTTTCAACATTGATTCAACCACATTTTGCTATCTGGTAAGGGACTGGTTTGTCAGGAAGTCAAAAAATGTACTTTTTGATCTGGATAAAGAAACTAGCTCACATTTTCAATGGTATCCATTACTTTTAGAGAAATCAGTAAATAACTGCTCTTGTAATGCCTTTCCAACTCTGTGACGTAAACACGCCCATCACCCCCACCTATATCTGGGTTAAGTCAGTTTTTACACAGTCACAGACACTTTAAATTCATATATTGTTGTGAAGACAATTAGAATTCAGATTACTCTTGATCGAGCGGCATCTAAATGGTGTAATGGTGGACTCAAATGCTGATGTTTCTTTAGAATTCCCAGCAACACTTAAATATAAAGCAGTGGTTCTTAACCTTGTTGGAGGCACTGAACTCTACCAATTTCCAATGCGCATTCACCAAAACCTTTTCATTGAAAAATAAAGTGTGATTTGAAAATGAACAAGGAGAGTAACCTTTTCATCAAATCTGGCTCCCTTCACCTTGAATTTAGAAAGTATTGTGTTCTTGTATTCCCCATCGCCGTGCAGCTTAAGACCGTGTTTTTAGTTTTGCTAGATAGCTAGTTGTGCTGGAAAAAGAACTGCTCAATTTGGGATTACAAATCATACAGTTAAGACACTAACATCCATCACTCAATTGAACTAAATATTTATAGTAAGACAACCACTGCAGTTTTCTTAGGATAGAACACAGGGTGCAGCAGATACAATGAAAACAAGAGAGGCCCCAGAATTGAACCCTCTGGAAGACCATACATTCCGTTATACATGTGAATTTATATTGCATATATTCTCCACTCAATTTTTTTTTTTTTGCTCATCATAGTTAGTATGAAGGGATTACAATACAAAGAAATCGCACGACATTCCATCACAACAGCCACAAGTCGACTAGGGATACATTGAGTTCAGTATCTGCCAATACCGATCCACCTCACTCCAACTTTGTACACAGGAAAAAAAAGAGAGATATAAATCTTCTGAATTGTTTATTTACAACAACAAAAATCAGCTTGATGAACTCCGTATGATGTTTTGAGTGATATCTCTGGAGATGCTTAATTACATTTCTGGTGTGTTATAAGTTGAAGTTTTCTTACCACCCCTCGTGATGTCGACTTTTAGGTGTGGGAAGTGTGAAAAAACTCCACAAGCTCCACATGTGATCCTTCGGCTCACTCGATTGTTTTGAAAACAAACTGAAAACGTGCTGCTCAGGCATAACTGTAAACTGCATAGGCAAGCCTCTGTGGATCGGGACCATTATCACTGATACCCAGTCCAATTTATTTTCCAATATCGGGGCCGATACCCAATACAAGTGTCAGATCGCCAATGATGGCCAAGCGGGCGTATCATTACAAATTATTTGAGTCATCTTAACCTCCGCCGAACCCCTGAGACTAGTGTTGTTTCGTTCTTGTACGTTTCGTTCAAAAAGAACGAATCTTTTCAGTAAAGGTGAGTGAACAGATCACTTCCTAAAGTGATTTGTTCTTTTCTCAGTTCATTTGAGCTCAGCCACGCTCATGTCGTCAATCTTTACGAACGACCAATGAGCAGCCAGAGTCAGACACACGGGCGAACATACTCCCATGATATTGGCGTTAGCCAACGCAGATTAGTGAACGAGTCAGTGAGTGAACGTGTTGCCATTTCCGCTTCACGAACGTATCAGCGAGTAAACGAGTCAGTGAGTGAACGTGTTGCCATTTCTGTTTCACGAACATATCAGCGAGTAAACGAGTCAGTGAGTGAACGTGTTTCCAATTCCGGTTCAGGAATGATTCAGGGAGTGAACGTACGAATGTCTTTGATTGAAACACACCCAAAATTAACTGCGTGTTTTATTTATTTATTTATTTTTTATTACGTCAGTGCCGGGGGGAAGGGGATGTAGGGGGGATGTAGGGGGGTCGTAGACGAACGATTCGATGAACGAATCTTTTGAACGGTTCTTTTTAATGAACTGATTCTAAAGATTCAGTTCACTTAAAAGAACTGTCATGCTGCCTGAGACTGATTTACCGAAACCCAGGGGTTCGATCGGTCAAGAACCAAAGACTAGAAAAAAGTGGTCTCGCATCTCAGTTTTCACGTAAAAATGTGAATTTTGTGAGCCAATGGACACACTGACTAGCAAAACTGCAAGCGGGCACACCATCTTTATGTAAGGATTAAACCCAAAGAGAGTCTGTTATAAAAATAACAATGAAAAAACAGCTGACTTTCATATTGACATTTGCATGCTGTTTCATACACTGTTGTTGTTGCACCTTGTCACAATAAAGGTGTCTTGAAAGCTGGAATGTGTAAAGACTTGATATGCTGCGGAAAGTGGTAAGTGAATATTTACGATATGTTTCAAACAATTCACACGATGTACGCATTTATACAGTACTCTTGTGGCTTCTATTTGACCAGAAAGAACCATTTGAAAGATAAGTAAAGCTTTAACACACTCATTAAAATCGCTAAGTTCACAAACGTGCACTCTACCTTGCCTTGACAAAGCAAGTAAACATTGGCAAGACATCACAAAGGCAGCGCTGCCACCTACATGTAATTGATGCGAGCGGCTAAAGGCTAGCTGTATGTCTGCTATTGGTTTAGTATTCAGTTTAGACCAGTGGTGTCAAACATATGGCCTGCGGGCCACTTTTCGGCCCGCGAGATGATCTTGTAAGGAAAAATAATAATAATGTCGGACCAATTAATCAGATAGCTAACAACTAAACATATAAATTTGTAATTTTACACGCAATCCTCAGATGAGCAATGCAACTTGTACACAGAATTGACCTGGATGTCATTATTTTACACACAACCCAAAGTTACGGTTTGTTGAAAAAATAAAACATAGACCAACATAAATCAAACATAAATGTGCTGAATGCGACATACATTCAGACAATGCATTCTGGGAACAATATATGTGCAAAACAGGTAGATATAACGCGCCCGGAACTCATATGGGCCAAGTGTGTTTTTTGCATTTGTTCAATTTTTTAGAACAATAATGAATCAGCTCCGGTGTAAGGAGAAGAGACGGCATTGACTACATAATGATACAGGTCGTGCGTTGTGAATTCCGGCAAAGTCGGCGATTTGAAAAGAAGGTAAGGGGCTGTTTTCAAACTAGCGATCTCCAACTTAGGTAAATATCGCGCTCTATGAGTCCCGACTAAATGTGGAACTTGACTGACAGGCGAACTTCGGTTGAAATAGTAGATTCCATGGCTTTATGGACAATAATAACTTTTAATTTGTTGGAATTTAGATGTTCCTGGGGTTGGTTGGTAACCCGGTGGGTAGTAGGTAATGCCTGGTCGGTGCTGGATTTCACTTTCCTTTCTTTTCTTTGATCCTTCCTCGGGTCTCCTGACAACCTCACGACTCTAGCTGGATTCTGAAGTATTCGGTTTAGGTGAACGGTATGGGATTTTTAATAGGTTTTAGGTGAACTAATGAGTTCACACTCACACGCACGCACACATGCACACACACAGACATACACACGAACATGCACATACTCACCCACATACAAAATAAAATAAATAATAATAATAATAATAATAAAAGAGAGGGAGAGCAATGATGATGACATGTCAAATCGGTAAAATTACCGAATGAACAATACTGAGCTCTTAAGAAAAAAAAGAAATAGCTTCGCGAGCCGGTCTTGAAATCAAGATCGCAATGTTTCATCCATATTTCATCCATCCATGCGGTGCGGTTGGGTAGTGTGCCGTCCGGTGCTAAATGTAATTACATTTACAGCAATCTCCAATATTTCAATAAGGATTTTGAGGGACAGAAAGTATTACATAGATAATTATAACTCTGCGATCCTGCACAGCCACAATAATGGGCTAGCCGAGATGGGATAGGATCTCACATTCATTGTCATCTTTCATAGATGTCTTGAACTGTAAACAACACACTAGAGAGAGGTGGAGTATGAGAAGCAGTGGTAACTAATTCGTAAACTGTCTGATGTCTAAATAAAGCACTTTGCTGTGATTATAAATCAAAGTAAATTAAATTAAAATTAAAGCAACTCACGTTCGCATGTGTCTCCTTTCTGATGAAATCCTGCTTTGCATATGCATTTCCCGATGGGCACCAGCCATTCCCCTTCAGCGCTGCAGTGCATCTTGGGAGAGTTGTCAGCCTCCACTTCTGCATCGTTTACGCATATTCCATCGACTTCCACTAGGGAGGAGAACTCCGATCCTGTCACGGTGTCTGGGAATATAGCCAGGTTCTCGATGATGGGCCAGCACTTCTTGTAATAAACTTTGACAGATACCAGGGCAATACATGCTCCTACATCTTGAAAAGCCAGGTAAAAGCCCTGCCTGGACAGGGGGCCAATTATGCGCACTTCAGTGTTGAGCTTCATCTTCCTCTCGCCGAGGTCGCCCTGAGTGAAGCTCTCATCTGCTGCAATTGTGTCAATTTTAACATACTGGTTCTCTCGCATACTTCTACCCACCTCTGAATCTGTTTCCTGGTAATATAAGTTGAATGTCTCCTTGCAAGTTCCCACCATACCAGGTAGACTGTTACAATCCCTTAAGGTAAACTTCAGTTCCACAAATATTCTCTGGGCATTGCCCTTTTCAATCCAGTTAGTTCGAAGCCAGTTATCCTGATTGGGCTCCATGACTTTGCAAACTTGGTATGTGCGGATGGGTGTGTAGCTCTCATCCAAGCCGCTGATCTCTTCCCACTAAAACGAGAAGATTAGAGTTGCAAAAATTAATCGATTAATCAACAACTACTTGATTATCAACTTAATTGATAATTGTGTGAATGCATATATTATTCAGATTACTTATTATTATGATTATTCTCCACTTTTTCTTCCTCAACTTCCGCGTATAACATTCGATTTTCACCGTTCCAATTTCAACTTGCTACAAAAATTTACGCCAACTGGGACTTTATTTTTCTCATTCCACTAATGTACATTTTTCACAAAATTTAACATTTAATATCAAATTTACCCGATTCATTTTCAACGGGACAGACATTCAACTTTTTCTAAGTTCAAACTTCACACATCCATTCCCTGACAATTTATTATTCCCAGGAGTTTGCTACCACTCAGTGGCGCAGTTGGTAAAGAGCATTGTCCAGAAACCAGGAGGTCATGGGCTCCAATCCCACCTCTGACTGTACATTACAAATGGCCATTCTGCTAAGTGATATACATGCTTACCAATTGATCATATTGGGAAATATATTATGATTTTACTTGTATGATTAAGCGCATGTGTCCCCATTTAGCGGTGGTTGCTTCTTGGTTATACTACATTTTTAAATATAAATATGCATGAAATTCGGCAAGTCGGTTAGCTTAGAGGTTAAGCACATGCCATGTCAGAACGTGGTTTCAAATCCTGGTTGGAACACAACTTCAATTTCAGAAATAATCATTGTCTAATTATTTAACATCTATTGTACTAAATGTCTTTTCACATTATTAAGTTTTTTTTATATATATTATTCCACATTTCAGCTTTCAGTATTGTACTGCTTTGTTCAATACAATTACATTAATGTCACAGATGCTTCCATGTCCACAATACTGTAGTGCAGTGGTTAAAGCACATGACTAGCATAAGTAACATTTAGTTTTGATTCCCGCTTGGAGCACATTTTAGTCCAAGTACTATTTCATTTAATAATCATTGTCTAAATAATTAATATCAATTATATTCAATGTCATTTCATATTATTATTATTATAAAACATTTTACATTCATTCAAATATTTTCATTCAGCTTTCAGCATTCACACTCAATTTCTCCAGAAATTGCACATACTTTTGATACCTTGTTTAAGTGACAATGGACTTCATATGCACGCCAGCTCAATACAAATTTCCGGTGGAAAGAGTTGGAGGCATACGAGCTTCCAGTTTCCATTTATTCCAAGCTACCAAGATGCCATCTGGAGGAAAATGAACTTCATTCTTTAAAATTGTGTTCACATGGGTTTTTGTAATCAGTTTTTGTGTACTGTATTCAATAGCTTGGAGCTGGTGCTTTTCAAGGTTAAAATGTCATTCGAAGGAATTGGCTCCTCCAGTCAACTCAGGTGTACTGTTATGTTCAACTTATTTGAACATGTTTACCAGAGAGATGGTACTACAAATAAGATAGAAAGTTCATACCTCAGACTTCGAGATTTACTCTTTATTACAACATCGATTAAGTGACATAATTGTTTTAAAAACCCAATGATTTCCACCACCGTGACTGCCTGGTGGAAGGCACTAGAATTGACAAAAGCCCAAGTGGAGCCCTTTGGGCTCTCTCCCCTATGGCATAACCCCGACTTTCAACTTAACAACCAACTGTTTTATTTAGGTGTGTGGGAGCAGAAAGGAATTACACATCTCCACCATCTCTTCTCAGATAATATGTTTATATCATATACATCCTTGCTCCAAAAATACAATATAAAAAACGGAAATTTTTTACATTATCTACAAGTTAAAAATATGATAAAGAAAAAAATTCCAACACTTCGGGGTACGCTCCAACCGCCTGTTTTAGCTAAAGATATTACCAAGCTTTCTCCGACAACAACAAAAAAACTTTCAAAAATATATAAGTTACTTTCATATACTGATAAAATGTCTTTACCCATCTCGAAATGGGAGACAGACTTGTCTATAGCACCGGAATCTGACTTTTGGATTCAAGTTTGTGAAAACGCATTTAAAATGACAAAACACACAAATTTACAACTTATCCAATATAAAATTATTCACAGAACATACATTACTCAATATATGATTAAGAAAATGGGACTCTCAGACTCCGACATTTGTCTCCAATGTTTACAAAACACTACAGACACTTATGTTCATGCTTTATGGTTATGTACTCCGGTTATGTATTTCTGGACTAAAGTCTTAGAAAAACTTTCCGCTATTTTGGACTGTAGGATACCTTTATCTCCAAACTTGTGTTTGCTAGGTGACCTAACAACAACTGATTTACCACATAAACAATTTCAATCTACACTTGTAGCCCTTACTATCGCTAAAAAAACAATTCTTGTTAACTGGAAAAATAAACAAACTCTGAATATCGACCAATGGTCTAACCTCCTCATAAATCACATTTTAATGGAAAAAATATCTGCCTCAAATAAAAACCAAATATCAAAATTTATAGAAACATGGTCTACGAATATAGAATTTTTTAACCTAATTCTGGTTACTTAATTCTGTCTGTTAGCGAGAGCCACTACATCGTGATAACTTACATTGATGTTTCTGCATTTGGCAATTTATTATTATATTATATTAATAGTATGGGATTTTTTTTTAATGGGCTTTAGGTGAACTGATGAATACACACATGCACGCACGCACACGCACGCACGCACATGCACATGCTCACCCACATACAAAATATATATATATATATATATATATATATATATATATATATATATATATATATATGTGTGTATATGTATATATATGTATATATATTTTAAAAAAAACTTCTTTTTTTTTTTAAAAGGAGAGCAATGATGATGTCAAATCGAATGAACAATACTGAGCTCTCCTGAGGAAAAATAAAATAATTATTATTTTTTATTTATTTATATATTTATTTTAACAGTTTTTTTTGTTTGTTTTTTAATATTGCTTATCCTTTTCTGGATCATGATTGAACTGCAGTAGAAAAACCCCCCCCAAAAAAACAGAAAGTTCATACATTTGGCAAGACAATTTAATTATTGCAACAGGAGTCACAAAGCTGCACTCCTACTCCCTCGCTCCCGACCTGTCCCTGCAAGCGAGACAAATAATATCGGCTGCACCATCACGAAGCTTTGTGGGAACATTCATCCTCATCTTCACTAGCTAGTAGTACAGTCGTCCTTTGCTACGATGCGATTCGGTTATTCCCTCAATTCAGAATCACTCCAATGCGGATTTTCATTTGTAACCATAACTTTAATGCGGGTTTACCTATTTTGTAAGCTTTCTTGCTATTTTTCTTCCTTCTAAATTGGACCACGTTGGACTAACCCTAAACCTAACCCTCGTAGAGACGTAAATCACCATAAAAATAAAATACAATCAAAAAAAGAAGAAAAAGAAAAAAAAATCAACCTCTACTTTGGGGAAATTCACTTATCGCAGGGGTGGGCTTGGAACGTATCACCCACGAAGAGTGAGGAAACACTATATACTGTAATTTCATATTTTATATATAATATATTTATTATATTCTTGTCATTATAATTATTTTCTTATTGGTTGCCGTTTATATTTTTCTAAGCTACATTTTTTTGAGTCAACACCATGGAACATGACAATGAAGGCTCTCAATCCTATTTTGTGGATTTATTTGTGCTCTATAAATAAAGTTGAGTTGAGTGGGTCAGACTAAGACATTCAAGTCCATTTTCACATAGGCTGTGTGTACTGTGAAGCAGCAAATGGCTCATTAAATGAGATATGGTGCTTTGATCGCTTTGCCGACATTTGGATAACTGGAGCAATTAATAAGATCATAAGTCATTTACAGTAACTTGATGTCATTTCAGCAGACTGCGAGAATATTTTAGAGTTCAATGATATGCTATGTGTTACACTAGCAACTAAATTTAGTATACCTCAAATGCGGAAATTATGCGTGCATAAAATCCATTTTCTAAATCCTTTGAATTTCAGCCTCTCAACAGGAAATAATCTCAGATTTCTGTAGTCCTTTACGAAAGCAAATTTGTTATTTTTGTGGTGAATCAAGATAAAACATTTACAAACATCTGCTTTTACTTTGGAAAACAATGACCAACATTTGTGCCCATTTTCTGACATGGTACAGACCTAACGAGTAATTTAATTTTAATTAATTTATATTTGTGTATTTTTGCACTGTCAATTTGAAATAATGTCCTGTTTTTTGATACAGGGATGTAAATAAAATAAAAAAAATCAAACTCATCGATTAATCACCACGAATTATGATTATGGCACCTGTGGCTAATCTATGATTGCCCTATTTATGTTGGGTAATCAGCAAAAACAGAACGTGGAGATGACCGGGATTGAACCCAGGGCCTCAATCTTGCGCCTGCTGCACTTCAATGTTAGCGCCAAAGTAAGCCCAAAGTAAGACTGAACCGGCCAAAGGGGTATATGGCACAGAGGAGGCGACACTTTCGGCAGAAACTATCATGCGCTTAGTTAGGGGAGAGTGGGGTAATTTGAGCCAAGGGGCAAGTAGTTCCACCCGTTATTTAGAAAAAGTTGGCCATGTGACCACATATTTTTGAAGAGACATCCATTTTGCTCATCCGGTAAAAAAAGGGAGACGCATGGCTTGAGAGGTAAGCACATATAAGTTCAAAAAACATTTTTTAGCCCTCCAAAGTAAAATTTATATGGTTAAGGTGTTTTTATGGCTGTGTTTGAACAATTATAGACAACTTTGAAAACAGTTCACACATGTTTTAGTGCTTTAGTAAGTTAAGTTACATCATCATGCTGGCTCAAAACAGCTGAGGGATGCTTTTTTTTTTTTTTTTTTTTTTAATGGTGGGTTTGGGGTAATTTGTGCCAAAGGACCTGGGTTAAATTATGCCAATGGCACAATTTCCCCTAAATTAGGATGATTTGCCCTATATTACTTTATTGTATTTCATTGTTGTTGTAAACTGTATTCTTACATTTGATCACTAAAAGTATGTGCCATTCTTAATTTTTGACCAAAATTCATCATGCCGTTCCGTTCCGTTCCGTCTTCAATTCCGCTTATCCGGGGTCGGGTCGCGGGGGCAGCAGTTTTAGCAGGGAAGCCCAGACTTCCCTCTCCCCAGCCACTTCAGCCAGCTCCTCCGAAGGGATCCCAAGGCGTTCCCAGGCCAGCCGAGAGACGTAGTCTTTCCAGCGTGTCCTGGGTCGTCCTCGGGGCCTCCCGCCGGTAGGACATGTCCGGAACACCTCCCCAGGGAAGAGTCCAGGAGACATCCGAACCAGATGCCCGAGCCACCTCAACTGGTTCCTCTCAACGCGGAGGAGTAGCGGCTTGACGCTGAGTCCCTCCCGGAAGACCGAGCTTCTCACCCTATCTCTAAGGGAGAGCACGTTTGTGTTTTTAGATATGATTTGAATGAATGTGCTATCATACACAGTATGTTTGTTTTTTGGTTTGTTTTTTTAAGTTTTCTTGAATTATGAACTGGAGTTTGGACTGTGCTCGAACCCGGCCTCTTGTTTTTGTTTCCAGTTTCTATCCCAATTGTGCCGTACGCTAAAACTAAATATCTGCAGAGACATCACACTACACCAGACATGGGCAAACCCCGGCCCGCGGGCCAAATTTGGCCCGTTATGCTTTTCGATCCGGCCCGCCGAACTTATCCAATAAGGCTAGAAAAAAATTCAAAATCATTACTTTAATTTTGTCCCTGCAATGCCACGTTTCACCAATAGGTGGCGCCAGCCGCGGCGCCAGGATTTTTATTGTGGGTGGGCCTGAGGAAAAATGAGAGAAGAAGAACGGGAGGCTACTGCACAGCGGTTGGCGGCTAATTTACAGGCTCAGCAGAATTTTTTTCACCGACAAACTTCAATTCAGGAGTCAAGTACCAAGGCAGATTTTTTGCTGGCGTTCAAATTGGCGAAGGCTAGCAAGCCTTTCTCCGAAGGCGAGTTTTTGAAAGAATGCATGGTAGAGACAGCAAGTCTCTTGTGTCCGGAGACCAAAGGCAAGTTTGAAAAAATCATTTTATCACGCAGGACAGTGACTCGCCGTGTGGAACTGATTGATGAAGATATAGTGAGCACGTTAAATAAAAAGGCGGGGACCTTTACGTTATATTCACTGGCACTTGATGAAAGTAACGACATAAAAGACACTGCTCAGCTCCTAATTTTCATTCGAGGGATAAACGACCGTTTTGAGATAACTGAGGAGCTTTTGAGCATGGAGTAGCTGAAGGGGAAAACGCGAGGAGAGGACTTGTATGCACATGTGTCCGCTGTCATTGAGAGGATGAAGCTTCCTTGGAGTAAACTTTCCAATGTCACCACGGATGGATCGCCAAATTTAACAGGAAAAAACGTCGGACTGCTGTAAAGGATCCAGGATAAACAAATTGCCTCATCACTTCAGCTGGTGTCCTGTCCCCTGTCACAAGAGCCTGAAACAGCACCGCCGGACCTGCAGTTGGAACTGATCGATCTTCAGTCCGACTCTGCTTCAAAGGAGAAGTTCAAGTCTCTTAAACTGAATGACTTTTATGCCTCACTGGACGAAGCCGCGTTTCCAAACCTCCGGAGGACGGCACAGAAGATGCTGGTGCTGTTTGGCTCGACCTACGTGTGTGAGCAGACGTTCAGCATCATGAACATCAATAAAGGCCGTCACAGATCCAAGTTAACTGACCAACACCTCAGACCTATCCTGAGAATTGCCACAACAAAACTAACTCCAGACTTTGATGTACTAGCAAAAAAGGGAGACCAACAACACTGTTCCCACTGAAATTTGTGAGTTTTTCTACTTATGTTCTGTTATGGAAAATAAGTTTGAAAGTGCGTCTTTTAATTGAGTGTGCCTTTATGCACAGCAGTGGAGCAGAAATAATTGACATTGAGTATTTCGTTGGGTAATACTGTAATGTGTTTTGAATGTTGAAAGTGTTCATCTTTTTTCAATAAATCTTGATTTCTTTAACTTTACGCCTTGAATTGAAATCTATCAAAAATAGATGCAATCACCAGGTTTGACAGATCACAGTGTATGTGCTATTATAATCTATTTACATTTCTCCTCCCACTTTGCCAAATACTGTGTAAATGCCGCATCTCGCATATTCATTGAGGCAAACGTACTACCTGGATTAGGGCTATTTTAATAATAATCATAATAATAATAATAATACATTTCATTTAAAAACAGCACCTTTCAGAACACCCAAGGTCACTTTACAAAGCATAAAAACACAGCAAAAGTTGAGCTAAAACAATAAAAATGAAGCTATTGGAAAAGCTGTTTTAAATAAGTGGATTTTGCACATTTGAAAAACGCAGTCCTTAGTGCACACTATAAGTAAATCAGGTTGTACATTTATCTGTGTGTGTTTACTGTGCTATGAGGTCCAAATGCTCCTGGTCCGGCCCATCTGTCAAAATTTCAAACCCATTGTGGCCCGCAAGTCAAAAAGTTTGCCCACCCCTGCACTACACCACTCCACCCCTAAGAAACTGTGGAGTTGTAGGGAGGATACAAGCTGATAGGCATCTGGGCATTGGTGGAGCATAGCTTTAATATTAACATTTTAAAGGTACAGGAATTGTTTTAACCTGTCCGGGACGTTTCTAGGCAGAGACTCAACGTTTTCCTTCCAGCCAAGCCGCGGAGGCAAACTAATATCAGTGGCATATGCAAATTTCGCTGTGTGAACCCCCACTCCTAATTGGTGGACTGTTTCCACGGACGTGTTAGGAATTTAATTCCTGCGTCTTGTCTGAATGGACTCTATGCACAAATAACCATGACGTATTTCCGGGAAAATCTCATCTTTTTCTGGCAATGCCATTGCCGTTTGTTTTCCTTCAGAGAACATCGACCAGTTGTCAGCATTTTAGAGTATTTTTTCGTCATTTTTTATGAGTGTGGTTGCGTGCATTTGGCAAGGCATCAAAGAAGAGGAGAGATGACAGTACGCCGTGTGATCACTGCCGTGTGCCCACATAGACAGGTTATAACTCTGCCTTGTTTTTTTTCTCTTATGCTGACCACCGGAGACAGTTTGTTGTAACTTGTTAACATTGGCAGGGATGACTGTAGTTGTCGACCACACATGGGCGCCGTTAGTTAACAACAGAGCTGTATTTTGAAGCTTAATCTTTGATGTGTTATTACCCTGTTTATGAAATTATCTAATGTTTCTGCCTTTCTGGCTTTCATGTGCCTGTGTGTATATTATTCATAAGCTGTCATTTTATTGTATTAAAAATAATGAAAATATTTATATGAGTCATTCTTGCAACGCTGTCGGATTTCCAAAGCAACCACTTTTCAGCAAGGCATTATGAGAAATGTCACCATGGGCTGACATAAAAAAAATAAAACACTAGAAGCATTACATCTGCTTCAAAATATTGACGAGGCAGAGCTCGTCGGATCCCGTCGACAAAGAGGAGAAGACTTGGACGAAGAGGAGGCTACGGACCATAGAGTTGTTGTTGTTGGCTGGTTGATTTATTGAAGATATTAGCACATTACAAAATATAAGTTGAAGTTAAAATAAAAATTTGAAGAAATAAAATAATTAATCAATGTCATAATTTACATGTTTAAAAGGAGTAGGAAGCACAATAACATATATATTCTTGTCCAATAACGTATCATTAAAATAAAAACAAAAAAGTAGTCCCGGGAGAGGAGCTACAATACATAATTTACATTTACATTAAAAAATGTAATAAACAAAATAGCTTTAGTAGCTACTCAAACGACTTGTATTTACGTGTAATAATAATTTAAAGCAATTACATCGTTACCAGAGCTCAAGCCGTTAAAATTACGGCTCTGGGTGATCTAATTAGTAGTTTTAAAATTCTGATAGACATAGTGTTAAAGCAAAGAGCGACTCCTGTTCTTTTTCAGTGGGTTAAAGATTTAGGCTTCGAGTTTTACATCACATTAACAGTGCGCTTCGCTGAAGTCTCCCCGCACCGGAAGGTTGGGTGCACTCATACGTCGAATGCGGAAGTGATTTATTAGATTACAAATTACACATGAAATAAGAGTATTGATAATTGTAATAAATACCTTTTGTAAAGTAAAATATACATTATAAAGCAGCAAAATACCTTAGTGATATTTGTTTTCAAGAAGTCTAATCAAAATAGCGAATGTGCACACAACCTGGCTGGTATAAAGTCCCAAAGCAGTGGCAGCAGATGCATGGCTGCCCTGTCCTTCTGTCAATGGCAGAAAATGAGCTGACGGTCACACTGTGCTGAAAAGCTTTGCATCTCAATAAAACGATTTGACAGAATTGACAGAAAGTCAGCCCTGCATATCTTAATACTATTTAATATTGTCATATTGCCCACCCCTAACTAACACACCTTTCCATATGTCACAAAAAAATACAATGCCTGAGGTCGCTGATTAGTCCATAAATCCCAAGACTTGTGAACATAACAACATAAAATAAATATGATGAAGAGATAAGGGCAATGTAATGCTTAAGACTGAAAATGACGGGGGGGAGCAAAATGTTTGAGTTAGGAACTAATAATTTTTAGGAATGATGAACATAGTTCGAAAAATTTCAATTAGGAACTATGTACTCAATTATCCCTCCATCCGTTATCTGAACCGCTTGTGCTCATGAGGGTTGCGGGCTGAACTGAACTACAGTAGTTAATTTTAAAATTTGTGAGCTGAACTTTGAACTTATATGTGTAAAAAACAAACTTTCCCAACACTGAAAGTTGCAAAGATGTTCGCAAACAGTTTACATTTGTTTAAGTCCACAAAAGTTGTACTACTGCACATTTCATGAGGGAAGTTGCCAGTTTAATTTCTTATTACTATATCTTATACAGCATAATGTGACCCCACTACCATATTTTTTTTTAAATAAAAATGTTCTTAATGCTTTTTTAAAACAGAAAGTTGCTATTTGACACAACTTTAGTTTTGTGTTATGTATCCTGAATAAATTCTAGCCTCAATTGTAGCAGACCAGACTCTAGCTAAGTATGCATGTCTGCAAATCAATTTCTCTGAATACTTTTTAAATATGTATTTACTTATTTTTAACAATCAATATTCTCAGTATGTGCGGAAATGTCTTAAAGCCATCATCATTTTTCTTACAAGGTCGGAGATTCTGCACACTTACCCCATTGGGAGGATAGGAGATCCACTCCAGATCTGTCTGCTGTGCCTTGGAATCCAGCAGAACCACTAATAGGACCAAGAGGCAGATGGTTATGTTTCACTTGGGTAAAATGGTTTAGATTCACCTTATGACCTAAAATCTGATTATATATCTTGACAGCACCTTAATTAATACCAGCAGCAGTTATGGAAAACTTTTTAGTTGAGCACAAAATAAGAATACAATAAGTATGTAAGTAACAGCTGCATGAACAAATGTAATTGTAGTAATTTTACGGTCTGTTTTTGCAAAACCTCAAAGATAGATAGATAGATAGATAGATAGATAGATAGATAGATAGATAGATAGATAGATAGATAGATAGATAG